>NC_044356.1:29778927-29861427 GCF_007364275.1 Archocentrus centrarchus | reverse complement strand
GTAATATGTATTTTCAGCTATAATAATTAATTCATCCCAAAGGTGTTCTCTAAGGTTGAGGTCAGGACTCTGTGCAGGTCAGTCAAGTTCTTCCACACCAAACTCCCTCATCCATGCCTTCATGGTCCTTGCTTTGTGCACTGGTGTGCAGCCATGTTGGAACAGGAAGGGGCCATTCCCAATCTGTTCCCACAAAGTTGGGAGCTTGAAATTGTCCAAAATGTCTTGATATGCTGAAGCATTAAGAGTTCCTTTCACTGGAACTAAGGGGCCGAGCCTCCTGAAAAACAGCCCCACACCATAATCCCCCCACCACCACCACCACCAAACTGGCACAATGCAGTCAGACAGGTACCGTTCTCCTGGCAACCACCAAACCCAGACTCATCCATCAGATTGCCAGATGGAGAGGCGTGATTTACTACTCCAGAGAACATGTCTCCACTGCAGTCCAGTGGCGGCGTGCTTTACACCACTGCATCCAAAGCTTTGTATTGTGCTTGGTGATGTGAGGCTTGGATGCAGCTGCTCGGCCATGGAAACTCATTCCCAGAAGCTCTCTATGCACTGCTCTTAAGGCACAAATTACAAAGAAGAACAAGAAACAGCAGATCTTTCATGAAAACATGACTGATCCCTCTTAAAACAGTTTCAGTTTAATTTTAAAATGTTCAGTCTCTTGAATGCTCTGTCTATCCTTCCCCATAGACTGATTTTTTTTTCCTCTTTTCTTTCTCATACACCTGACAGCCTGTCTCTGTTGCTATCTGAATCATACAACAATATTAGTGGAAACCAAGGCAGTATTCTTACCTAAACCCCATTCGTAATTATTAAGAGATCAGCAGATGGTACATGCTTCTCAATTATGCGTGCAGGTACACTGTGAGACTACCTTTCCATTTCACATTTCTCCACACAAGAGCTCTTATCCTTCATATTCCCTATCAAATAAAAATTTGGCAGTTTTTTAAGATTAACATAGAAGAAGAAAGCAGACTTGGACACAGTTTCCTGATCCATTATGGAGCCTGTGGTGCCTTCAGGTGGATCCAGTTCTTGGCAGGCCCACTGAGACTGATTTACATGATTTTCAGTGAAAAATATGTTGAGATTCACTCTGAATTTCAGACACCACAACTCTCAACATACTGACAATATTTAAGTCACATTAAATGCATTTAGTTCAGTTTTCAAGTCTTAATATAATTTCAGCCTCATCTTCACTCAAATATTCACATCATCATCAGTGACCTTTTAAAATACGACAAATGATCGATCACTGATCATTGATCAGTGTGTTCTGTGTCTAAAGCTTTATACGGAAAAGCTTGATTTAAACAGTAACATACAGTAAATATTTCAGAGGAACTGACTGACAGTCTGACAGCTGCAGCTGCGCTGATTATAAATCTGTGATTCTCCATCCTGATAGCCTATTGACGAGTGAATGACAGTAAAAGTGCTCACTGAATGTATAAAAAGTAACAAACTAACATCTAACTGAGAATTCAGTGCTTGTAAAACATAAACGACTGCAGATGAATTCACTTTGATCGCTTTGATGGCGACTTTATGAATGAGGAAATGAGAGTGTCAGACAGGTGGTTCAGGTGCAGCAGGAAGGGAGGAAACCCAGAGTTTGTTGTGTTGGTGGCAAGCAGGGGTTCACAAAGTCTTTTACCATGGTAACCGACTCAGAGTTCAAGTCAACTCTCTTTCTGGAACAAAAAAGCCGAATTTCCCTCATTTTAGGATTCATGAACTCCTGCTTCCTGGAATAGGGCCCTGGATTCATGGACAGTTAAAGATTTCAAAACAACAACAAACCAGTGCAGGAGTATGACAGTATATAAACTGTGTATGTTCGCCAATGTTAATTATGTATATGGATAATAGAGGGGAAAAAAGATATTAATGGGAGTTCTGATACCAGGATTCACCATGGGAACGACTAGAGCCTCCATTTTTATTCAGTGGTAAAAGAAATATGAATGGATTTCAACATCCACTGAAAGTTTTTGCGTTCATTTAGTCATCGTTTACCCAAATTAAAATTTCCTTAATATCTAAAGTCGGAGACCCACCAGACCTTACACTTTTTCCTTTTAAATAGAATTATTGCAGCTGTAACCTGACAGGAACAAGATGAAAAAAATATTAATCAAACAAATAAGACAGTTTAATTTTGGACTTGTTAAGCCCAGTAAATGATTTTAGTCATTTGTGGTGGGAAAGATACCGCGGTTCAGATTTTACATTTTTAGTTCTGCATTTCAACCTGTAGCTTGGCAGCACTGATGTACTGTCCATAAAGCCACAGTGTTACATGTATTCCTTGGATTTTCTTCTGAGCTAATAATAAATGTGAAGCTACATTTCAGTCAGAATCATGCAGTCGCTGCGAGCCATCTTTATACAGTTTGGGTGTGTACAGCTAACTTTGCAAACTGAGATAAAGAAGAAGTGCCCTCTGTAGCTTCTCACTGCTCTGGAATGTGATAACACTGCCCTTCTGATTTCAGCTCTTAGCAGCAAACACACAATGTTCGAGGTTAAAGTGCATTCCTTTGCTGTGACTCATTGCCACACACTAATTAGCCGTGCAACTTTTAATGACTCTTACAAAGTTTCATAACAGAACTTCAATAATAAAAGCACAAACAGAACAAGATCAAAAGGAAGCACAGGTGCTCCAAGTGATTATCTTTATGAGTCTATTTCTCTCTCCCAGAATACTCTGTTCTTTCCATCAAGGTCAGGACTGAGGGAGAGAGTGACACATTAAGACAAACAACCTGATTCAGCACACATCTTCAGACTAAGAGTTTCTACTGGCAGTTAGCACGACACACTCAAACACTCAGGCTTTCTCGAACAGGGGTCACTGCCCCGAGTGTTCTGATTATGACAAGGACCACTGTTGCCTTCACCTTCCACATCTTTTCTTGCTCTTCTCTCAGCTCTTGTTATTTCTGAAGTTTCTCGCATTCCTTCTTCCTGATGTTGTTATTGCTCTCTATCGCTGCATCTGTCACTACAGGCTTCTTCCGCTGCTTGACCAGCACTACTATATCCAGTTGGTTAGTCATTACCAGTTTGTCTGTATCTGAAAGTCCCACAGGATCTTAGCTCGGTCATTCTCAACCAAAATATCAAAGAATGCATCAATTCATGTGAAAGTGGTTACATGAAAAGGATGTGGGATCTGTCGGTTCTCTGATATTTATAACTTGTAATCAGTCAGTCTGCCTATTGAAAGGGTGAAAGGTAGTCACTGTGCTGTTTGGTATCATGGTCCTGTGACTACAGTTCAGAAGTTTAAAGTCCACAGGACTGCAGCCAACCTCCCTGGACGTGGCTGCAAGAGGAAAATTGATGACAAATTGAAGAGACGGATGATATGGATGGTAACCAAAGAGCCCAGAATAACTTCAAAAGAGATTAGAGGTGAACTCCAAGGTTGAAGCACATCAGTGTCAGATCCCATACTGTTTCTAACAAAGTGGATTTAATGGTAGATGACCAAGCAGGACACCACTGCTGAAAGCAAATCATAAAAAAGTGAGACGGGAATTTGCCAAAATGCACATTGACAAGCCATAAAGCTTCTGTGAGAATGTCCCTTGGACAGATGAGACAAAACTGGAGCCTTTTGGGGAGTCACATCAGCTCTATGTTCACAGACGGCAAAAGGAAGCAAAGAAAAGAACTCTGTACCTACTGTGAAACATGGAGGAGGCTCTGTTATGCTCTGGCACAGGGTGTCATAAATCTGAAGAGTATTAAGCCGTTCTGGAGCAAAATGTGCTGCATAGTGTCAGAAAAAAGAGTGGGACAAAATACCTGTAAATGGGTGCAGACAGCTCACTGAGAGTTACAGAAATCACTGGAGTGATTGCTTCAAAGGGTTAAGTTAGGGTATCATTTTTGTCCATGCCAGTTTCATTAGTTTATTCATTTATTTTATCAAATAATTCTTTTAAACCATTATTCAAATGCAATGTCTGATTATCATTAGCTAACTTCAATACATTTTTATTTTACTGTTACTTGTCAGTTTCAATTTATTTCAGTGACCATTGTGGGTTTTTCTTTCTATAACAGAAGGGTAGCAGCAGTATACAAAATTACAAAATTATGCTTAGTTATGAAAGTTTACAAATCAGGAGAGAGTAGAAGTGGATTAATGAACTCAGTGGTGAAATTGGAAAACATTTGTTTTGAAATGCTTTATTGCCACAGCACAAGCTGATGAACAATGATAAATGACCTCGTTTACTTCCAGAGAGACATAAAGGGTACTTCCCAATGTCAGACTTGCATATCCTCCTCCCCTGCCCAGAATCATCAGGGTAGAGCTCAGTCTCCATCAGCTACTTAGCCGCAGTGGGGTCAGTGTCCTCAGTCTTGGGGGGGTTACAGTGACCTCTCTGGATGGGCCTGACAACAGAGCTGTGTGGTCGTGATACAGAAGTTGTTGACATTGACTTAATGGATAAAATGTGCTTCCATTCAGTGCAGTAGACAAATCTCTCAGGGAGTCTTTTTGATTTGTGTCGGGCTACCACATTACCACCTTCATGCTGAAGGCCGTGAAAGCACTGTATCTCCCACTTCTTATATATTCAAGCTGGAGATTTGATCAATTATCCAGAGAAAAGTACACAAGACATATTTTCTGTTTGAGTCTCACCCTCTGCTCAATAATCAAGTCAGTCTATGCAATTCCATTAACGTTCTATCATAAATCTTATCACTTGCAGTCTTATAGCAAGCTTGTGTCATTTATCTCTACTCCACTCAAATTTACTGTTGTTTGATTTGGTTAATTAAAACTTGTTGAGAGTTTTTCATTGCATTTTTTTTTTTGTTTTGCTGTGAGTTTGGAAAACATTAAGGCTCGCTAACTCATTCAGATAAGATAGCTGTCAAGGACCTTACTATTTGTACGACTTCAAAAAGAAAGATATCTCAAATAAATTAATCTCAGTGATAAATGGTAAATAATTAAGAGCAAACAGAGCAAATGCTGAACAGAAAAACAGAAAGTTTTGATACTTAAAGGCAAGTTTTCACAGGGCTTTCTGCAGTCCTGTGAAAAACTAGGTATACCGTTGCTGCTTCCTTATGAATTAAAGGGTAACTGCTAATCAAGTGCCCATAATTAACTGATCATCAATTACTGTGACCACCTCTAAAAAAGGAGACATTTTGGCAGTTTGCTGGTCTGGTGCATTCAGGTGCGTGATAACGCCAAGGCACAATCTTCCCAGGAGTGGACGTCTCAGCAAATTCACTCAAATTCACAGCAAATTCACTCCAAAGCTGGACGTTGCAATGCTCAGAGAAAGGGCAAAAATTCCAATTGCTACATCTCAGACACTGCAGGCCTCAGTATGTGAAATATTAAAATTTATGATAGCACAATTCAGAAAAGACTGAACAATAACCTTTTTTTTGAAAGGGTTGCCAGATAAAGAACATGGCTTAGGTTTGCAAAGTTGCATCTGAACACATACAGCAACAAGACTTCTGGAACAATGTCCAGAACAGATGAGACCCATACACTCCAAACTCAGCATATAAGTGGAAAAAATACCTCATATCAACTGTCAAGCACACTGGCAGATGGGTGATGATTAGGCCTTTTTTTAGCAGCCACAGGACCTGGGCACCTTGCAGTTACTGAGTCAACCATGAACTCTTCTGTATACCAAAGTATTCAAGAGTCAAATGTGAGGCCATCTGTCTGACGGCTAAAGCTTGGCTGAAATTAGTTCACACAACAGGACAATGATCCCAAGCACAGCAGCAAATTTATGACTGAATAACTGAAAAAAAGGAAAAAGAATCAAGTTGTTGCAATGGCCCAGTCAAACCCTGACCTCAATAAACTGAATCGACAAAAAGTACGTCAACATTCGTCCACAATTATGCAAGATACTGATACAAAAATGATATTTCAAGTTCGTGCTGCTAAAAGTGGCCATATAAGCTGTTGAATCACATCTGTATATTTAGTTTTTCACAGTCCTGTGAATAACTCTTTTTCAAGGGACTGTAAAGGCTGTTATATGAAGGTAGGAGCATTCAGAGAAAAGTCTCTTAAACCTGTAATATATTGGTGGTAAAATTAGATCTTTTACATATAATGAACAAAATACTATGAGGAGTTTCCTCAACAGTGCTTTCCCTGCTTTCTGTTTTGGTGATTGGGTAGAGTTTTTTTTAAAATTAGAAGCCAGTGCTTCATGAATTTAACAAAGAAACAGAAGCCCTCTCAGTGGACTTCAGACTATCCTCCTGAGACCCTGCGTCCACATATGGGGACATTACATTTTGGCTTTACCTTATACTTCATTGTGCTCAATAGTATTTTATACTTTGTTAAGTCATGTTGTTTTTGTTGTGTTATGCTATAAAATAATCCCAGTGTCCACATCTGAGGACATCTTTTTTTCTCACAAAAGTATGTATGTAACAAAATTAGGGCTGCATAAAAGGATTATTTTAGTAATCGAGTATTCTATCGATTATTCCAGCGATGAATCGAATAATCGGATAAGAAATACTTTTTTTATTAACAGTTTATCTGCATATTTTAACTTCCGTAATGCAGTTTCTCGCCATGTGAACAAACAGCGGTGAATGGAGCAGCTACAAAGTTCTCTTTTCTTCACCTTAACACTTGCTGATCAGGTGCTTGATGAAGGACCTCCAGCTGTTTCACAGATTTAATGGTGGTTACTAAAAGAAAAAGCTGCTGTTTTGGACACTGGAAAAACGTTTCCTTTTTCACTATTTGAGCTCACCGTCACAGCTTCGCCTCTTTGCGCTTGCGCAGTTAAAACCGCTGCCTGCTATGAGTGTTTTGAAAAACTAGTGGCTGCGGGAGCCATGGCGCATGTGTGAGTAATGGTGTAATGCTTTGTATTCACAAGCATTCTCGAAAATACGTTTCTACTGCAGGTCTATATTTAGTCACTAATAAGGGATTAAAGTATAAAAAATATTTTGAAGGAGCCCCTCGGTCCTGGGGGGCGGGCCTTCCGGTACCGAACCATCGCTAGTGCTAATGGCCCGCGCTCGCTAGCAAACCAGTTCTGGTAGCTACAGCTGAAGTAAAGACAAAAATAGCAGCTGAAATTCTCAGCGAGCACAACACACAAAGACACACAGAGAGCAGTGGAGGCGTGGAAATGCATGTCAGCGACAGTTGCCACCCGTCCCGTAAAGTACGGAACACGGCATGTTACGGAGCCGTATTCCACGGAGTCCCGTAACATACGGGGTTCTGTATTTTACGAGACAGGTGGCAACTCTAGTGATGATCCACTCTGTGTTAAATGAAATCCATCGCAGCGACGGAGAGCTTTTTAGAATGTGTGCTTGTGTATACGTGAGTGATTCACACTCCAGTCCAGTAGGTGGCGGTAATGCAGTTCTATGTTGGTTTGCCAGCCCCCAATAAACCCACAAAAAACGTCAGCACTAATGCTGCTAATGCTAGTGAGGAGCGCCGCTTACACCGAGACAGCTGAGCGCTGCAGAGTTTAAACGAAGCATCGACACAGTAAATTTGTGTCGATAAATTTTTAGAATCGATTTAATCGAGTTAATCGATGAATCGTTGCAGCCCTAAACAAAATACAACTTCCTGTTCAAAGAGGAAGCTTAGTATATGTACATATCAGGTCCATCTAATCACAAATATCTAGGAGAATTTGAAAATGCATCGCAAACAGGAGCTCGGATCTCAGGAGGCTATATGTACATTTCTAAATGTTTGGTGCTCATTCAAAATGTCTCTTCATGTTGTCCTCAGTGGCATTATTAATAGGCTAAGGTGAAAGGGACAATGTCTGGTTATCTGTCAGTTAAAAAAAATAAATATAGAGCTCATGGAAAAACCACCTGGGATTATTACAGAGATTAGAGCATGCTGTAGGTATTAAAGGTACTGCACTGCAGTGGTTTGAATCATATCTATCTAATTTATTCATGTAAATGGGGAGTTTTCTTCACACACTGTGGTTAATTATGGAGTTCCACAGAGTTTTGTGCTAGGACCAAGTCTATTGACATTACACATGCTTCCATTAGACAGTATTATTAGAAGGCATAGCATCCATTTTCATTGTTAAATTCAGAATTGAAATTAAAATCCTTCTTCTCACATACAAGGTCTTGAATAATCAGGCATTATCCTATTTTAAAGACCTCATAGCATCGAATCACTCCAATAGAGCACTTTACTCTCAGACTACTGGATTACTTATGGTTCCAAGTGTAAATAGAATAGGAAGCAGAGCCTTCAGCTTTCAGGACCCTCTTGTGTGGAACCAGCTTCCAGTATGGATAGACAGGCACGCTCTGTATTTTTAAGATCATAGGGGAGTCGTCTGATTGTTGGGGTTTTCTCTGTATTATTGTAGGGTCTTTACCTTACAATGTAAAGTGCCTTGAGGAGACTGTTGCTGTGATTTGGCACTATATAAATAAAATTTAATTGACCTGAACTGATTAAACTGGGATTAAACAAAGGCTAGACAAGATAGAAGGGACATAACGAAGTGTAGAACTGTAACTGTCAAACCTGAAGACTAAACTGAGAGAAAATGATGTACAACTCAAAGCACCATATGGATAAAATACTAACTCAACTTAGGATAAAGCAAAAGTAGTAACCAAGAGCTCAAAATACTCAGGCGATACAAGATAAAAAGTAACTGCAAGCATATATAAAACAATCAACACTGTAAAATTCTGTCCAGACTGCCAGCAGTCAAGGACAGATGAAGATGAATGACCTTAGTCAGAGATACCTAAAAGAGCTGTTACTAAGCTTTGGAAGCAGGCACAAATTAAGCTGGGCTCCAGCAGTGTGATACAGAGAGAGGATAAAGCAGCTTTCACTAGGTCTACTCCTGGTATTGTGGCTTATCTTGGTACATCCAAGCTGGTTAGCACTCATTCACCCTGCAAAAACTAGTGGAGCTGTGCAAGCTGGACATTCTTATTATGTGGAAATTGCCTTCCACATAATAAGAATATTTTCAAATTGGGTTACTGTGCCCTTTTAAGCACAACTGATGCATTATTATATTTAGACAAATAGCCACCAATCCTAAATTTTAATCTAATGAGCCAGTCTTGATTAATGACCAAACTGTCAGATGGTTAATTTGCGCTGTGTAGGTGCCAAGTTTTTACTCATTATAATTTTAACCAATTTGCTGGGGCCAGAAAATTTGTCCTCCATTCTGAAAAGTTTCCATTTCCAAATGTAAACTGCGGTATTGCCACTTTTTCTTTGTGAGTTAATAGAGGCTTATGTTTAATATAAGCAGTATTGTGAGAGTGACCTGGCAGTGTTGAGGAAAGCATGTGTGTGTGACTGTGTAAGTAATTATGGTATTAAAACAACCCCCTTTACTGTAACACTGTGTATTTACAGCTGCATAACAGCAGGTGTGGTGTACATTAACTATTATAGATCAAATACAACACAAAAATAACACAAACAAGACTGATAACCCACAGTCCTGTTTTTTCTTTTCTTTTTTTTTTTTTTGCTGGGTTTTTTCTCTCATATTCTCTTTGGCAAGAAGGTTCTTTAATTCTTTAAAGCTGAAGTGGAGGCTGTGGGAGATATTTCTGATGATTTAAAAAGTCAGAGCTGTACAGTTTTATTTATCATGTCTCTGAAGCCTTTGTTGATCATACTCTTGAAAAAGAGCTTGCTGACCAAGTCTGACCAAGCTGTAGTACCCATTACTACAGTAATTATATCTCCAGCAGGACTCATTGTTTCAAATTTAATGGGCTCAGATCAAAATAGCTCACTGTACTTAATGCTGTGCCCCATGCTTCTGTTTTTGGCCCATCTTTATTTTCTCTTTGTATGAATCATTCAGATATTTATGTGCACAGTCATTAATTTAGATTTCTTTTTTCTAAGGTTCCAGATAGATAAAACTGCTTGTGTGCTTTTTGGATTTCAATTTCAAGATTATGGTTGCAGCTCACCAGGAAGCATCATATTCAGCAAATGGGTATAAGGATGGTATTGACTGCCTTAATTACACCCCCCCCCCCCCCCCCCCCCCCCAAAAAAAAAAAAAAAACCTCATTGAGCACAAGTGTGTGTTCTTTGTGTAAGCAATTTCCTAACTAGCAGATGTTGGAGATATTCTTATAATTGAAGGAATGATAAAATGTTGCCATGCTATTACTCATTCTTGATTACAGAAATGTAACCTATAAATAAACAAGACAGTTTAATAATTACATAAACATGGCTGACTGGATTAAAAGATATTTCCCTCTTTATGTTTTTGTACACATTATTTTTTCAGGTATTAAGATGCATAGTTGTATAGTTAGTATAGTTATGGCTGTATGTTCTAGATATATATATATAGCCTGTTATGACATACCAGGTCATTTATATTTTATCCATACCAAAAATAAAAAAGAGAATTTATGTCCTATTCTTTTTTCTTTTTTTTTTAACAGATTACAGATAATCAGGATTTATTGACAAAGGGAAAACAGTTTTGTGTTTAACATATAAAAATCAGATATGTCCTCTGGTTTTTCATACTACACTTAATGCCTTCAGTGATCCCCACTTGCACACTGTATTAGCTTGATTTTGTAGGCACAACGGCAGGGAGAAAAAAAACAAAAAAACAAACTAAAAACTAAATAAATAGATAAAATCTAAATGTAGTGGCAGTGGAGTGGAACAAGCAGCTTGCTGAGATGAAACCCCTCCAGTCTCCAGCAGGTATTTGGATTGCACCTGGAACGCTGTGAAAAATGTCTGTTGTGCAAAAAGCAGCATAGATTTACAGGCAGCTATTCCAAGTGGTTCTTGTGTATTATTGTGTTTTATTTGTGATATTAAAGTAGTTTATCTATCAACAAAATTAGTTTGCTTATTTACATACCTGTTTTTCTCTACCATTTGTGTATAATCATTGTAAAATGTGTAAACTCATTACTTTTGACTGCACTGTTAAACATTTGGAATGTTGGCAACCACTTTTGACTTGTATCCAGAGAGAAAGGGATGTGTATGCATGTATTCTCCTTTAGGGCTAACACAGCATGCTATGCTCTGTTGTTACTCTGCAAAGTAGATCAGTGTTTTCTGTGAGCTTTGTCTTAGCAGAGATGAACTGTGGAAGATTAGAAACCCAACCTAGCCTAACACAACACATGTTCCCATCTATGGAGACCACCAGTTAGACAAAGGTTAGTGGAGGTTTTCTGACATTGTTGGGTGTCATTTGTTATTTAAGTCGCAACACTTTGACCTTATAAGACACATTTGCCCTTTATCTTGATGGATAGCAATGGTCCAGACATTTTACTGTTTCCAATAGTGAAGTCAGAGCACTCAGACTTCTTGACTGTATCAGTAGTTTCTATAAGAGAGCTCCTTGAAAGTTAAATATGAAAGGGTGCACAATTAAAGTAAGTTTAGGGACATGTCTTGAATTTTAAGTATGCTTTCACAGAGAAAAACATTCAAACATGTAACATTGCCAGAGGATTTTTTTTTTTTTTGAACAATAAACTTCTGATGGTTATTAACAATTTCTCCAATCTGCAGTAGTCACTGCAAGCTCCAGCAACCCTTGGGCATTTCAAAAAGTTGCTTCATTTCATTCTGCATATTCACAGAAGAATATGAAACACAGCACCCAACACAAGTACAGTGCTTAATTCAATTTGACAGACTTCTCTGACTTTCATGGTTGATTAGCTCTCATTTTGCGCAGTTTTTGTCTCTTTTGAGTTAATATAATCACCAACATTTCTTGTGAGGTTGTCAGGTACACCTATGGAGATCATACAATATTGACGTGTATTTCTACATGTGCAACAGGGTCTGTCTTTGAAATAAATCAAAGATGGCCTTGATTGGAGACCATCTCTCACGGCTCCTGAGCCAACCACTAAAAGGACCCAACAATGCAAGACCACAGGAAAACAGCTCTGCAGTAAAATAATCTTTATTTAATAACACTGGGCAGAGATAAATGTGCAGGGGAAATGAGTGTGTGTGTGTGTGTGTGTGTGTGGGCTCTCAAATACCAGATTGTGATTAGGGTTGAATGGTAGGTCGCTTACTTTACAATCCACTTAGTAATTCTCAAAAGAGAGGGGGATGACTAGGGTGTTGCAGGAATTCCACAAGTTTTCAGGAGAAGGAGGGCGGGCAGGCAGGCAGGAAGATCAGCAAGCACATTGTATCCAAAGAAAAGGAGTCTGTGTTCGCGGCTGCTACAAAGATGGAAAAAGGTTGACTCCACAGTAGAGAGCTTGCAACAGCTACGCAGGAGGAGAAACCTAAACCCCAAAATGAATCCCACAACATCCCATACCATGACACCATCTGAATAATCCTTCTACTTTTCCACACATTTGATGTAATTTTTACATTAAATTACAATCAATTTACAACAAAACTATAAATATATTCAAATCTCATTATTGTCAGCCTACAAATCTTAGGTAGCCTATAAAGATGCTGTGTGTGATAAATCTTGTATTTGCAGTGTATTTGAAGTGGTACTACACTCAGCTTATGATGGTTGATGGTAAGTGTCAAAGGAGTTTGGCACTTCCATCCATCCATCTCCTGCTGCTCATCAGCAGCTGGAGCACAAGGGCAGCCATCGAAGCAGACACCCAGACCTGCCTGGGTGTCTCTGCTTACTCTCCAGCATGTGCTGGATCTTCCCTGGAGCCTCCTCCCAATGGGACATGCACAGAACACCTCAAACCTGGGAGGCATCCCGGTAAGATACCCAAATCATCTCAGCTGGCTCATTGTTTCCAACCCAGAGTCAACACTCCACCCTTTAGCAACTGAGAACCATGACCTCGGATTTTGAGGTGCCAATTCTCAATCCAGGCGCTGATAACATGGTCACAGTCTGCCCCAGTGGGAGCTGGAGGTCATTGCTTGATAAATCCAACAAAACCGCATCATGTACAACAAGCAGAGACAAGATCCTGAAGCCATAAAACAGACACACTCTACGCCTTGGCTGTGCACAGAACCCCTATCTAACGAACTGGTACCAGCACAGGCAGAGTGGCAGAAGCGAGCTGAAGCTGAACAGGCTGCACAGCGTTGGTAGACTTGGGCTGCACACGGCTCACAGTGTCAGCAGATGGGGGCCTGCCGGTCCCGCTCTTCCGCCATTCCTCCAGCATGGAGCAGGGTGTGACAGTGGTGGTGAGAAGTCAATTAGCAACAGAGAGCTGATGAGCTGAGGGAGAGGTGACTGCTGGGTGGAAGGAGTGAGGAGGAAGCACATTCCTCAACCAGACGGCCCATTCAGACAGCACTTTCTGGAGTTTTTTTTTCTGTTGGGTAAATATGTGCAATGATCAGGAAAAGGCTGGAAAACAACAGAAACCAGGGCTTGGACAATATATAGTCCTCCAGAATAATTAACTGCAGGAGCCTTCGATACTGATCTTTAACATGGAATGCTCACTGGGCATATTCCATCAGCTGGGCAACTAACTAACTTTTCGGGAACAAAGTCAAGTCCGCTGCGTCCATGTTCTTAATCACGTCATTCTTACAGAATGTTTAGACAGAATCCTTATTGCCAGCCTTTATTATAATAAACTCAAGGAGAATGATTATTTATTTATATATCTGAAAATAGTTTTTGAATTAACAAGAACAACAAAATAAAAACAAATGTGTTTTAAATCCTTTGGTCCATGTGTAGGAAAAAGAACAATTAAAGACTGTATATATATATATATATATATATATATATATATATATATATATATATATATATATATATATATATATATATATACACACAATGATGATTTTTCTGGATACATTTACAAATACAAACTCCACAGGGAAGTTTCTAGATAATTTCCACTCAAACAGCCTGAGAGTAGATGAAGCTGAGAGTAGAGAATCGTGTCTTTGATCACGTTATTTCCATTTATTTATTTTTTTTCCATTTTGGGGGAACCAGTCCAGCTGTGTTAGCCCATGGCCAGCACATGTTTACCTCTCAAGAACTCTCAAAAACACTGAGGCTGCAGGAGTTGATCCATGTTACTGATTCGAATGCAGTCACAGCTGGTTTACAGCCTTGCTGCACTGTAACGTGTCTTGGGAGCTAGAGGTCTTATTTGAGTCAATTATGGGATTGTTCAGTGCAGAGAGGAAAGAGTGAATCATAGAAATTAAGTGTCAGTACAGAAACAGAGAAAATGGGGAAATTACTAGAACTAAGAATTTGTTATGCTAGTAGTATAATCTGACTGTTATAACTTTTTTCTGATGCCATGTTGATATTTTTACATTCTTTTGTTCCTTTCACAGATAACTTTCTTGTTTTAAACAATGTGCTGTCTGGCCAGGGGAATTTACCCCATATTTTAGCATATTACATGTTACAGTGTGTGTGTGTGTGTGTGTGCGTGTGTGTCATCAAAAATCTCATCAAATTATGTTAATAATTTTCACAAATAAACCAACCAACGGGACTGAAGACATAACCTCACTCCACCTATTGGAGGGTGAAGTAAAAATGTTCCTGGTAAGTGTTAAGTCACACTAAATTTATAATTCTGCACACATGCATGTCTGTGCATTCATATTTAACTGAGCTATGACCCTGTGAAAGACCGCTATTTCTGATGCAGCTGCAACGGCAGGTAGTCAGGCACAGCTCAGGCCAAGCACTGCAACTGTATTTGCTGCTAACAAATAACCAGCTAAATACAACTCTAAGGTGAGCTTGGGAATATAAAATATTAATTCCAGGTAAATTAACTTATCATCCTGGAAGGAACTTTTAATTTTGAGGAAGGAAAAATATAGCAAAGGCCAAAATTGGAGTTCAAAAGAGAACAGCAGTGCTTACCTGCAGCTCACATGCTCATCAAATCTGAAAAATCACCCTCATTCATGCACCACACTGGAATAAAATCAATGACTAGTGTAGTTAATTATTAAAATCGTAGCACCCCCACCCCAAGGGAAATAATGTCTGAATGGACTTCATTTTTCTGTTCTGACCAGTAGCAAAGCACCACAGTCACAACTGAGTCATTCTGAAAGCACTTCAGGTAGAAGAATGTGCTGTAACCACTGTACTAACTACACTCTGACAATAAATCTGTAATGATTCACTTTGAGATGATTCATGCTAATATTATTATTATTTACATCCAGGCGCATACTGTCCTTGACAATGTGTTTGTCATGGTTTTATGCCTTTCTGTTCCAATGCCATAGTCAGATTTGTGTGGTTTTTCAAAGTGAGCTGTCACCGTCCTCTGTGCTCTGGTCTGTCTGAAATTTTGCTTTGCTTTGGGCAATGAACACATGTTGGATATTACATACTTTAGGTGGACAGGGTCATCTATCCATTGGACCCAGGAGAGTGATGTTTTGATGTGGCTGAGGTATCAGACAGCCCTTTGATTTGATTTGACTGGACTCTCCTTGAATACGCAGTGCTTTTGATGGAGAATTTGTTCAGTGCTTGTCTTCTGCAGTCACGATAATGCCATTTATCATGATTGCTTAACTATAAAACCAAATTTCTGTAGCTATTGCACTTAGTCTTTGAATTTAGTTATTTACAGTCCAATATTTGTGAAAGAATGGGTTCTTGTAAAGAGTGACTGTAATATGATGCTGCCATTGCAAGTCAGCTTGTGTGAGAGTATACACCGATACAGTTCATGTTTATACTGTTGCATCTCTGAAAATCAACCCTGCAAACCCAAATTAGTAATCACATCATTCACAGCTGGATGTTTGTATTATGACACTGATTCACTGTTTTGCAGCCAGCCATCGACTAATACTCACGAATCCTAACATGTCACACCTTCATATAAATAGTGTTATTACCACATGGGTGAGGAGGACACATGACCAAGGCTGTAAAGACAATGAAGGGCCTTGGTCTTAAGATTTTTTGTAACTTGTATCATATTGTTTTTAAAATATAATAAATGATGAGATTTTAAAACTTAATAAAACTTTTTAAAGTATCTGGAAAATAACTGATTAAATCATGTCATAATGAGGTAGACTTTTAAGTCTTTTTCTAGCAGTCAGCATGAAGAAAGCACAGACAGACCATGAGAGAAGCTGGATGCCACTGGCCCAAGTTCACAAGAGGACTGCAACACTGAGACAAGTAATAAGATAAGATAAGATAAGATAAGATAAGATAGTGTTTATTTGTCACATGCACAGTTATACACAGTACAATGCACAGTGAAATGTATTTTGTACCTGCAACCATATATACACACACATATATAAATAAGAAGAATAAAAATAAAAAAAAGTAATTCACACTATACACTATACTCTATATACTATACACTATACACACTTTTATAAATTATAATATTTACATTGTGCAATAATGGTCCAGTTAGGGCTCAGAGTTGAGCAGACAGATGGCTTGTGGGTAAAAACTCTTCTTCAACCTTTCAGTCTTAGCCCTCAGGCAGCGGTAATGCCGGCCTGATGGGAGCAGGGAGAAGAGAGAGTGTCCGGGGTGGCTGGGCTGTTTTAGGATCTTCATGGCCCTCAGCCTGCACTGCTTGGTGTAAATGTCCTGCAGGTTGGGGAGGGTGGTTCTGATGGTCCGTTCAGCTGAACGAACCACCCTTTTTAGGGCCATGAAGTCCTGCTTGGTGCTGTTTCCCATCCAGGTGGTGATGCTCGCACGCATGATGCTCTCGATGGTGCAGGTGTAAAAGTTCCTGAGCACCTTGAGTGGGAGCTTGAAGTCTCTCAGCCGCCTGAGGAGGTAGAGACGCTGTCTGGCCTTCTTCACAGTGATGTTTATGTGATGAGTCCAGGACAGGTCCTGTGAGATGGTCACTCCCAGGTATTTGAAAGTGTCCACTCTTTCCACCTCAGCACCACTGATGACAAGTGGATGGTAGTCCCTCTGCTGCTTCCTGCTGAAGTCCACGATCAGTTCCTTCGTTTTGCTGACGTTGAGCTGGAGGTGGTTCTCCTGGCACCAGTTCTCCAGGCGGGAGACCTCTCTCCTGTAGGCTGTCTCCTCATTGTGAGAGATTAGTCCCACAACAGCAGTGTCGTCAGCAAACTTGATGATGACGTTGGACTCTGATGTGGCCTCGCAGTCATGGGTGTACAGTGAGTACAGCAGAGGGCTGAGCACACAGCCTTGGGGGGATCCAGTGTTGAGGGTGAGGGAGGATGAGGTGAGGTGACCCACTCGTACCACCTGTGGTCTGCTGGTCAGGAAGCTGTGAACCCACCTGCACAGGGATGGGCCCAGGCCCAGGTCCAGCAGCTTAGAGACCAGCCTGGAGGGAACTATGGTGTTGAATGCTGAGCTGTAATCTACAAACAGCACTCTCACATAGTTCCCCTTACCAGTGTCTATGTGTGAAAGGGTCTTGTGGAGGAGGAAGGATATGGCGTCATCTGTGGATCTGTCTGGCCGGTATGCAAACTGTAGTGGGTCGAGGGTGGTGGGCAGTGAGGAGGTGATGAATGTCTTGATGAGTCTCTCAAAACACTTCATCACCACAGAGGTGAGCGCTATGGGCCTGAAGTCATTGGGGCTGCTGGGGTGTGGTTTCTTTGGGACAGGGACTATAATGGACTTTTTAAAGCAGGTGGGAATCACACACAGTTTCAGTGAGAGGTTGAATATCAGTGTAAACACAGGTGCCAGCTGGTCAGCGCAGGTCTTAAGGACACGTCCACTAATACCGTCTGGTCCAGCCGCTTTCCTGGTGTTTACACTTCTAAACGCCCTCCTCACGTCGCGCTCCGTCACAGTGAGTGTCTCCGCCCCTCCGGCCAGGAGCGCAGCGGGCTGTCGGCTTCCCGACTCAAAGCGCGCAAAGAAGATGTTGAGTTCATCAGCCAGAGAAGCGTCGGCACTCACCGGGTGTGTGTGTGGTGCTTTGTAGTCCGTGATGGTGCGTAGTCCCTGCCACAGTCCCCTGGGGTCAGACTGTTGTAGTTGCTGTTCCAGTCTGCGGCCGTAGCGATGTTTAGCCTCTTTCACCGCTCTGCGGACGTTGTATGATGCAACCTTGTAGTCCTCCATGTTCCCAGAGGCGAGGCCGGAGTTGTAGGCAACGGTGCGGGACCTCAGGGCGTCGCGGACAGATTTATCCACCCACGGCTTCTGGTTGGGAAAAGTCCTGATGGTCCTCCTAAGTGAAGTGTCTTCAACAACTTTCCCAATAAATCCCACAACAGTTTCCGTAAACTCCTCGATGTCTCCGCCCGCGCTGCTGCGAAACATGTCCCAGTCGGTTGAATCCAACGCACCCTGCAGAGCGGCCTCTGTTTGATCAGACCACCGTGTCACTTCTCTCACAGCAGGGGGTGCCTGCCTGAGCCGTTGTTTGTATTTCGGCATGAGAAGGACAGAGGTGTGGTCAGACTTCCCAAAAGGCGGAAGAGGCTTTGCTTTGTAGCCATCTTTGAATGGAGAGTAGCAGTGGTCTAGGGTCCTCTCTCCTCTGGTGGGGCAGTCGATGTGTTGAATCAATTCCGGTATCAGCTTTTTCAAGTTTGCACTGTTAAAGTCCCCGGCTACGATGAGAGCCGCATCACGCTGGTTAGCCTGATAGGTGGAAATCGCCTCATGTAGCTCGGATAGTGCAGTGTTTGTGTCCGCCTGAGGTGGAATATAGACGGCGCTGAAGATGACCGAAGTGAACTCGCGGGGCAGGTAGTGGAGTGGTAATAGCAGTGGAGCATAATGGGAAACCTTTTTTTTGTGGTTCTGTATGAGTGAACAAAAGACTGACTTTTAACTTCCCATGCAACACAAACCTGAGTCACCTCCATGTTATCCATTCACCCACTGCAAAACACTTCCTTTCTTTTAACTCCTACACCAACTTGTCTGATTTCAGACTTTTTAGCAGAAGCATTTTCCTCCCCCTGCCTGGTCTGGAGAAAACATCCATTAGCTGACCATGGTCCTGAACTACTTGTACATCACCTCACCTCACTTCTTGAAAGCATGTTTAGTAGAAAGCATGGGTGTATTTCCCTCACTGTCCACGATACTCCTTGGTACTGCTGATGATTCCACATAGTTTTTGGTTGTGAAATGAAGCCATAAGACTTTTTGTGAAAGTATTGTTGTGGCATGCTGCATGCTTTATGGTTGTGAAGCATGCAGCATGCCACAACAATTGGGCATACCTTTTCACAGCTGTAGAGAACTGTCCCACCCATTCATTCTAAAACATGGCTTTTTCGTACACTTACAGTACAGTTTGCTCTGTCATGTTTCAGGCACTGACTCTGGCTTGTTTGTAGCTCTCCACTGACTATGAAGTCAGTTCTGGGATAACTGTCATTATCTAAACATAAGAGGTATCCTCGGCCATCTGTAACACAGAGTGAGCAAGGTCATTACGAAGACATTAAAGCCAACCTGTTGTAAGAAATAGAAAGTATTTTGAAAGTAATAGTCAACCTTCATCATACATTCCATATTTAATTTTTTGGAAAAGGCAGCTCTTTTAGAAAATAAATGCATCATGAACAGAGCTCAGGCACTTAGTACTGAAGTTGGTATTTAGTGTGGTGAAGTTGCTACCTGAAACCACCTGGACACCTTGTTTGAGCCTCCTCGTTCTCTGAGAATATTATATACATTCGTGCTCTTGACATTGGTGACCTAAAAAACAGGGAAAACTTAAGTAAACTGGAGAATACAAAATCCTTGCTACAGATGCTGAAAAGATCCAGAGGCTAAAAAAAATGAAATGTTGTAAGAAGTTTGGTTGCAGAGGATATTGCACTTCTTCTAACTGAGACAACAAGTCTGGCTTTGATTTAATCCAGCAAATTAAGAGTAGCGTAACTTGGCAATCAGTATGTTGTGATGAAACCTTCCTCTGGTAAAGATTCTCTTCCTTCTAACACACACTCCCTCTTCACTGTGGTGCTTCTTCATTAGCAACAACTACCACAACCATGTGCAAAAAAAAAAAAATTGCTCATCGCGAACCCTACTAAATCATGTTGTGTGATTCATTTAATCCTTTCCTCTTAAAATTTTGTGCCCCAAATGGGAAACTACTACAAATAGGCCAGGTGCAAAAATACCAGTGTCCAAGAATTCAATTGCAGAACTGCCACTGTGCCTCTTTAGGTTATGGTAGAATACCGGACAGCTGTGGCTCAGGTGGTAGTGAGGGTTGTCTACCAATTGGAAGGCCGATGTTTAATCTTGACTCCTTCAGCCTGCATGTTAACTATCATTGGGTAACATACTGAACCCCCAAAGCATTCATCCGAGTTTAAATGTTAGACAAAGTGCTATGTAAATGTGTGTGTGATGATAGTTGTAGTGGAAAGCAGTTTGAGGGTTCAACTTGAGTAGAAAGGCAATATATAAGTACTGGTCCATTCAGTATTTAGCTTAAACAAGTCCGTGCTAAATTGTGAAGTTAGCAGTAAAGTGGTTCAGTTTACAGCACTATGTTTTCCTTGTGCAGGGCAGGCTGTGGTGTTCGTGGTCGATACTGAGGTAGGGTAGCAGTCACGAATTTGAATGCAAGTTGATTATTCTTTTCAAACTTGCCACAAAAAGTAAGGAAATTTATGTTTGGTCAATTTGGGTTTTGTTTTGTTTTGTTTTGTTTTGTTTTGTTTTGTTTTGTTTTGTTTTGTTTTTTGTCTTGGCAATAAATTTTATACCATTGGAAAGCCTGTTTATTTCCCCTAAAATAGTGCCACATTTGTAAGGAAAATGCATTTGTGGGTTGAGCAGCAAAGTTGAGAATGTGGATGTGATCATGCCAAACAGCTTATTCTGCTACTGACTTCTTCTGGTACCCCAGGTGTGGACAATCAGGATTGTCATCATTGGAGGCAATCTCAATGCGAGATGAGATTCTGCAACCAGTGGCAATCCAATATCTCCAGTCTGGGACTGCCAGAGTGACCATCACAACCACATTGGCTGACTTTGGAAAGGTGCTGGTTAAAGAATGGGACGCCATCCCACAGCAGTGTGTGACTGAGCTGGTGACTGGCAATAGGATGAGGTGCCAGGTTGTTGTGGCTGTGTATGGTTCTTCCACTTGTTACTGAGGCCCCTGTTTGTTAAATGAATAAACTGTTAAATTGCCAGTGTGTCTTGTTTCCTCAGACTTCAACCATCCAATCCAATAAATAACACCAAACAAGAGTCAATAGCAGAATAAGCTGTTTCTCAAGGGTGTAACCCACACATACTCAACTCTGCTGCTCAACCCACAAATGCATTTTCCTTACAAATGTGGCTCCATTTAAGTTTAGTATCACTTGCCAAATTAAACCTCCACACAATATTTATACTGGCTAGATGTTCAAAATCAGCAGTAAGAGGTTATGTAACATTGGCTTATATTTTGTAGAATGTAGCTGGCTAAATCCACAACAGCAGCTCAGGTTAGCTGATCACAGCATGTCCACAAAAATAATCCCATTGGGGATTAATTTGGGAATTATTATGAAACGAGTCCTTATTTCCTCCATGTTGTACCTCTGAAATGCATCTTAGGGTTAGGGTTAGCCTCTGGATACACAGATGTCTTATGAACGGTACAGAGCCTACTGCCCAGCAGAGTGTGATGTGGTTACTAATCTGAGTCAACCTGAAGGAATAAATCCACAAAAATCACTCAGATTAAGAGTCTCTTGTGAACAAGCTAGGAAAGTAAACTACTGCTGCACTGCTCTAACATTTCTGGAGCTGGTTTCTCTAGTTATCTCTAAGTTCAAGCACAGCCAAGTTGTATTGTGAGACTCACTAATCACCTGATTGCACATTTTTTTGTTTGATGTTTTGAGTAAGGATGATGAGGAATATCTATTTTGACCTATCGGTAACAATAGGACAATTTTCTTTTTGGCCAATTAGGGACAGATGATGATGATGGACAATTTACAGCCTAACAAACATGCAGCAACATGAAAGCATGCGATCAGTGTTGTTCCATTATCCAACCACCACATACTGAGAATAAACATGTGAAAATGACACACAAATTATCTATAATCTCTATTGTGAACTTATATTCAGATGGTTATAACCAGACCCTGTTCACTATCCTTTTCAGGCGATTGTGTAATTTATACAACTAAGAACCTTTAATTTCAGTGCCTGTCCCACTGCATTGTTAGCCTTGTACTGTCCATACATTTCATTTCTTCTCTGACTGATTAGACTTCCCGAGGTTCAATGCTACATATTCTTCAGACTGACAAGTGAATGTATTTCCAAACCACAATTAAACATGGTTTCTCTGGCAGAAACTAAACATGCTGACAAAAACATGCTGATTGATAGTCAGTTCATGACAGTGACATGACAGCCTGTTAACTAACCCTTTATACTATGGTGTTTCAGTGCAGTGAGAAGACAAAAACAGTGCATGACATGGCTAAGGCTATTTGGATTTTAATTCAAAACTAGACTGACAAGCGAGCCCGTGGTTAAAGCACAGGCTGCTCAGACACATGGGGTTTCTCTATAGGTTAAAGTAGGCCCTGTTTTTCTCTGAATTGTTGCCAGAACTAGCTTTAGGAAAGAAACCTCATTCATTACAAAGCACCAAATATAATATGAGCTGTGATGTCCAGACTCCAGAGATATCCACAAAAGCCATCTTCCCCTTCCAAGGCTGAGTAAAAGTCCTCTCAGTTTAAAGCTGTTATACTTTGGGTGCCTTCAAATTTTAGTGTGATACTACAAAAAGAATAATCTCCTCTAGTCCTTGCTGCTTCTGCTCTTTATAGTTCAGAATGAGGTTGAGAAAGAGAGCACACATGAGACTGCATGACTCAGTGCTTTGTTCCCCGTATTTCTAAATGCCTTCGTAAGTTCATGGATATGTCAAAAAAGACTCCATACATACTCAAAATATAATCTTTGGCATCATCTAGTACTAATGTTAGTTGTAGTTATAGAAGGACATTGTGTCACAGTGCAAATTGCAGGCACACTACTCCTTCTGACTTTGATGTGTATACCCGGGGTCAGAAGCTTGATTACAGGCTGTCACTTCCATGAAATATTACTTTCCTGAGACAAAGCATTCGCCTTGTTCAAAACCAGCAACTCATTTAAAATGAATGACACATTGTTTAGATTGTCACTGTTGTTCTTTGACAAGTGGCAGTCCCTTCCAAAACATGAGTGGAGCCTGCAAGGTCATAAATTGATGCTGAAGCTCAAGGCAGTCATCTCAAGCTGCACTAGTTCATACACACTTAGACGGCTAAGTATGTAAACATACCCTCCTAATTTGGCAATGTATTAAAGCTGCAGAATTTCTTATCTCTGCCTCGGACAAGTCAGTACTGCTGTTGCGTCGACTCAACTTCACCACACCTAGCATTCATCATCCGTAGGCTATTTACTTATCAGTCCCCAATTATATATATATACCATATTGGTGTGATGAGCTCAGAGCCTAAACATCAACTGTATTTTAAATCATTTCATGTCTGATTGAACTGGTAGAAACTTCAGTTTACAAAAGGATTATTCCATGGAAAACCAGAATGCTCCCCACCTGATTCCTCTGAATCAGCTTTTTTATTTTGTTTTTGTTTTTGTTTTTTGTTAACTTTAGCATATTTATTGAAGCCATGCAACATTTTACATAAATACTAGTAACATTTTCTGAGTTTTAGGCTCTAGAAGTGCTTAAGCCTGGCTTGAAATTTGGTGCTGTCCTTGTTTTTCCAGTATTGTTGAACCTTCATAACTTCTTATGTATAGAAGCTAGCCACGTGGAATTTTCAGGGCTGGAAAAATACATTCAAGCTCTATTAAAACAGTAAGAGAAACCAGCATTGCTTCCCTGGATGTTTTATCTGTTTTCTCATCATTCATTGGAGAAAACTTGTTCAGGTAAAAATTAAAGGGTCATATCACTTTGTGGGATAGGTGAATTTTGAAATTAGGCTAATCTCCTAGTCATGATTCCTTCTGTGTTAAAGTAATATTCTGATAAGGTCATAAATTGATGCTGTAGCTTCATCTTTTTGGGGAATAATGTTTTGCTTCCACTTGATATGACACATAATATTGAAGTGTCAGAGTGCGTAAAAAAATTGTAATACACTCAATACTCAGATTCTCCAAATACTTATGGTAGATTCGTACTAAAGAAAAAAACACTCAAACCTTCCAGCACAATGCGCCTCATCAGAAATCAGGGAACAGTGCTTTAGCCTGAGGTAAGAGCCGTGCTTGCTCTCTGTGGTACTCCTGCAGGAGAGAGCAGACAGTCAGTGAAGTCTGGCATCTTCAACAGCACTCAGTGAAGACAACTTTAAAACAAATAAATAAATAACAAATTGTTATTAAATCAATAAATCATCCTTGTGGGAGACATAGCAACAACTGTGATTCTTTTTCATTATTACTACTCTTATTATTATAGCAATTATTGTTGTAATATTCTGGAATTTCTCACTTTATCACGTTATTTCTGTCTTCCTGTGTTTGCATTGATTTCAATTTAATTTCAGTTTTATTTTGAAGGTTAGCCCTTGTGCTTTATTTTATTTTTTTACTTCCCTCCTTTTTCTTTGCAGTCATCAGTGTCTGATTAAATTCACCTGTTTCTTATACCCACCCCTGCCTTTGAGCTAGTCTCTGTCTCTTTCCTCGATCTTTAGCAGATTGTTCGGATTAAAGCTCTTTTTTCTCACGCTGGCTCTTTGTGTTTAAGATGAATTCTGTTTGCTCATTTGCGTTTTCTCCTGCCATCACTGTGTAACTGTCATTTTAAGCTATAAGTAAAATGCTCATCTTTGATTTGCAGTAGTTCTTTTGTCTGTGTCCTGTTGAACATTTCACCACATGAAAGAGCTGAGGATGTTGCCCAGCAGTGAGTAACTAGGATTTATTTGTCTTAAATTTGCTGCGTTCACTAAGCAAAGTGTGGTTCAGAATCACACTTTAGCATGTCCTGTGTTTCAAAAAATTAGTCAAATCTCTACCTACTAGCACTACTACTGCCAGTAGATTCAGTTTACAATGATCATGTCATGTCCAGCTGTGGCTGGTTGCTTTGTAATCAGAAGGTGCGTGGTTCCAATCCTTTAAAGAACAAGGCTTGTGGGGAAAAAGTGCTTTGAGTACAGAATACAGAGCAAAAGGTGAGCCTTTATTACAGCTGATTAAAGTTCCAGATAATACAAATAATATAATACAGATAATACAAAAAGATAATACAAAAAGTCCAATAAAAGCACAATGCAATGAACATGAAAATACCAGGAAAAACAGGGACTAAAGGAGGATGGTGGTGATGGGAGCTCATGCCATACCCAAGGACACGAGGTCTGGATTACACACTCACTGGGCACTTTGTTAGGTACAACCCATTTTGTCTTCAGCGCTGCCTAATTCTTCCTGGCATGGAATAATCGAGGTGCTGGAGCCATTCCTCAGAGATTTTGGTCCGTATTGATCTGACAGCATCATGCAGTTGCTGCAGATTTGACAGCTGCAGATCCATGATGCGAATCTCCCGTTCACCACATCTAAAAGGTGCTCTACTGGATTTCAGTCAAAGGGGTGTACTACAAGGTGAGATTAAGGGCTTAGTGGGCTGTGTCAGAGTTTTTTGTGTCACAAAAAATTATTATTTAACTGGCTAAATCACAGTGGTAACTTCAGAGTTTCAGTTTAAAATCAGAGTCATATTTTCACTGATTCTTTTATTTACAGCATGTTTTAACTGCAATACTCTCTGCTAGGTGAATACGTTTGATATGTGCAAGTTGTTAAGGCGTACCTTCCTAAAACTGAATGAAGCACAAAAAAAAATGTATAAATGTTGACGCCTGGTCCTAATCTGCTGCTAAATCTCTTTAATGCTGCTGGAACGGCAGCTGCTGAGGCCAGAACACACAGTGAGAATACCTGTTTGATCAATAAAATTAATTTCGCTTTGATCTGCCAACAAACTAAATTAAAGGGGCCCAAAGAGTGCCAAGAAACCATCCCCCACACCCTTACACAAAGCAGGATGGATCCACGTCGCATCAGAAATCGAAACTCATCAGACCAGGCAACATTCTTCCAACATTCTGTTGTCCAATTTTAGTGAGCCCGGGTAAATTTTAGCCTCAGTTTTGTGCTCTTAGCTGACAGAAGTAAATCCTGGTTTGCTCCTTTGCCACAGTTTGACCTTTCTCCTCTGATCAAAGGCATTACTAAGCCATTTTTGCCCAAAGAACTGCCACACACTGGGAAAATCCCAGTGGATCAACTGTTTCTAAAATACTCAGACCAGCCTGTCTGGCACCAACAACCATTCCATGTCAAAGTCATTTAAATCACCTTTCTTCCTCATTCTGATGCTCACGTTCAACTTCATCTTGCTTATGTCTACATGCCTAAAAGCAGTGACTGCATGTGATTGGATAATTAAATATTTAGCTGATCAGGTGTACCTAATAAAGTGTCTTTTGAGTGTGTGTGTAGCAGCTTGGGAAGCAAGACACCACCACGCTGGTTTTACCTATAAAGGAAAAGAAAAACTGTAAACTAGTGTTTAAGAACAATGTCAGAAAATAATGAAGAAAAAAAAACGCAGTAACTGAGTTGATTATTATTTGTTTTCTTGCCTCTGCTTTCTCTCCATTTTTCTGAAGAGTAGACCATCCTCTGTGGGGTTGGCGGGTGTCAAAAATATGTGATTTGATAAATATCTTTTTCATGTTTGAGTGATTGGCAGCTGTTGAAGCTTATTGAACTCTTTTCTGTTTGAGCCAATGAAGAATATATTCTCGCAAGTGTAAACTCAATATTAGCAGGGTACTCTGCTGTTCGGCCTTCATGGGCAGGCAGCATTTATCGAATCACCGTCCACCATCTTTTGATCCCTTCATTTTTCTGCTCAGCTTCATCGGCAACTGTTCGCTTGTGCGTGATCAGGGCCGCACCGCCTGCTGGAGGGTGTTCAGTCGATCCTTTCTGGCTATTCTCTGCAATACATTTCAACCAAATCATTACTGTGACAGTGAAAAGGCACCTGACTGTGCGACTTTTGACTCTGCTCGGCCTTCACATTTGTGCAAAGAGACATAAATCCTAAATTACTGACTCACCTAAACTAACAAGCTGAACAATTAAAAACAAGATGGGAATCATTTCCATACATAGTCACAAAAAATTGCAGATTGTCAGCAGAACTGAAGGAAAACAAACTGAAAACCTGTTTGTTCTGTGTGTTATAGTTAAAGCTCCAGTTCTCATCATCAGTGATAACGAGTGGTGAAGGTTCCTCATGAATTAGGGTTAGTGCTTTACTTGTTCACAAAGTTAGGTGCATAAGCAAAATTACCTAAAGAGTCATAAAACATGCAGCCTGTCATTATCACTAATAAGTTAGTGAATCAGAATAATTTTTGAATCAACAGGCACATGTTCAATATTTGCATTCTGCCACTGTTTCATATCTATAAGAAACATAAAGGAAGTGGAGAAGTGCATGTAGGGGTATACTCACCCTGTGCCCGATTGACTGGTACTGTCCTCAAGCACAACTGCTCCCTACTCCCCTGCCAGCAGCACTCACACTGTACTCAATAATCTGAGCCTGACTTTAGTTTTTTTCTCTGCATCCCAACTCCTTTCTCTCCCATTCTCTCTTTTTAAAGCTTTTGCAAAGTGTTCCTGCAGAGCACCAGGTTCATGATTTTATGTATTTTCTAGCTTAATGGGGAGAGGCATGTCACCGCTTTCAAAATGCTCCCAAAATCTTTTCTAGAGTCCTTGGAACTGACAATGTTTAAAATAAATAAATAAAAACAACCAAGTGTGGCCTAAAGTTAATGCAACAAAAGAAAGACAGCAAGTGCCACATGATCTACAGTCCACAAGGAGAGCCTCTTTGCATTTATTGGAGAAACATCCATAAATGGGATATTGCCAAGAAACAGAATCTAATTATATGATACTTAAGATGGGAACATTTTTATATAGTATCTAATTTATTTTCAGAGTACAAACAAATTCCAGTAAAAAGTTTTCGGTGTATTTATGCGAGGAATCTTCCTATACCTGGTTTAAGCAGTTTTGTGTACAGGTACTGTTTGTGAATAGGGTTTTATAAAAATTGATACTCAGATACTACACAATACTAAAAATTACTACCTCCCATAGGTTTGCTCCCACACAGCATCGCTGCAGACTGGTGGGTGCACAGCCCCTCCTCTCACTAACAGCTTAAGTAGTTGACCTTCACAACAATGAAAACCACTGCGAAGAATTTACGAAGAGGTCAGTAAAGCTGCTATTTTCAACAACACAACAGTATTACACATTCATCATAAATGTTAACTTGGCTGCTCCACATATTAATGTGTCAGGTGTTTTTTAATTTAACAATTAGGAATAACCTGATTAACAAAAGCAATTCAAGTCATTAAGGTAGCAACTAGCAGCTAATAATAAACAATAACATTAATATAGGAGCTCAAATTATGGTACCAAGTCAACAGAAGCAAAGCACTACCTCAGACAACACACGCACACACATTGCATATTATATATATATATATATATATATATATATATATATATATATATAAAAGACACATAAGTTTGCTACCACCTTTTCCTCTCATTGCCCCAGTCTGCACTCACAGACCACCTGTGGTGGAGGCTGCGACCTGCAGGGACCAATAGGCTTTAAAGTCAAAACACCAGCTGTGTTAACCAGCTGTTCACGGCAAGTAAGGGCAGGTAACAGGTGTATCGGCGGTGATCACCCGTGGTTAAAGGGTTCAGGCAGGGTCTAAATATATACTCACCACAAAAATATTGCTTCCCTGCCCCCAGTGGGGGAAACAGGGTTTTGTTTTTGGTAGGTTTGTCTCTCTGTTTACAATATTACAGCAAAACTATCAAATTTACATGAAAGATGGCCAGTGACCCCCTACAGCACCTGAATACATTTTTTGCCATAATTGGGTCAAGGCAGGGTTTAGTGTGCCCAGTACCACTTGTGATGAGTAAACACAAACAAAGGAAGACACAGTTAGAGGTGTGTTATGTCCCATCTAGGAGGCCAGGGTACAGTTTATCCAAAAACAGGAGAAAACGTTACCAAATAAATAAATGGCAGCTCACCCCTAACCTCTGCTTCCCTCCTTCTAAACACAGTACAACTGCAAGATGCAATCATCACTGATATGGCTGGCTGAAAGCTCAGGGAAGCAGGTGGTGGCCATCTTGGCTTCTTATATGGGACGTCATCCTCAGGCTGAAGCCAATGAACTGTAGGCTGTATGTTGCCACACCAATCGCAGCGTACTTCTCATACAATTTACAGATATCTTGAGTTGAGTTTTGTATCTGAGAGAGAAACACTAATGGGTTATGGTCAGTGAAAACTTGATCTCGTTCCAAACTAGACCCAATGTACACAATGTAAATTTCTACAGACTCCTCTATAATAACCACACATCCCCAGAAAACAGCTTGATGTTCTTTTTGTTTATGCATAAGATGCTGGAAAGTCGCAGACACGTGACACAACCCAAACGGCATACGTTTATTGTAGGAAATGATCTGGTGTCATAAAAGCAGATATCTCCAATACTCATGGAATCAGAGGGACCTGCCAATAACCTTTTAATTGGTCTAGCTTAGTCACAAAATTGGCAGACCCTACACTATCAATGCAATCCCCGCACTGAGACTGGGGTGGCCAGGTTGTCCCTTAGGAAGTAGTGTTCCAACATATGGATGTGACAAACTATATTTCCTTTTCCTGTCTGGGATTTGGCTTACATAGTGTCACTGATTTTTCACGTTATCAGGTAGGGGCCAGCAAACTGTGCCTTCAGGCTGGATCCCACTAAAGGTGGCAACACCAAAACTTTTTCAGCAGGCTGAAAATTCCTAATAACAGTCTTTTTGTCATAGTGGGCCTTAATCTTAGATGAATGTGCCACATTTTCCTGAGCTGGCTGGCATGTATGATGAAGTTTCTCCTGAAAGCTGCTGACAAAATCCAGCACATTGCGTTGGACTTGGGAAGTCACTGACAACCCTAGTACTGCAACAGGACACAGGAGTGGGACAGCCCTTTTCGGTTTCCCCACCATCTGTCATGTGGGGCAACAATGGCAACATTTCGCTACATCAGCCTTCGACCCAGGCCAGAAATAAATAAATAATTATGGGTTTTCTTAACATCAAGAGACCCTGCCAGGCTAGCATCGCGTGCTAGGCTAAGTACCTGTAGTCTGTAACCCTGTGCAAGTTCCTTGAATCTGGTGACCACATCCTCGTGATGACTCCATCTTGCATAGCTGCAGGTGGAGACAGATACGGGTCTAGTGAAGGGCCATTTTCCTGAGGATTTATTAACAAGTCCCTGTTTAACTCTGGGCTCAGCTCTGGTATCGGTTTTGACGTATGAGCACCTTTTGTCATCTTTATACTCTTGGTAATGGGAGGGGGAGACTCTATTTCATCTAAAGTAGTCATAAAGGCATCACCACAGTCAACAGCATCAGCAAGCTTACGAGACTGTGCACAGGTAACAGCGCTGGTGGGAAACTCATTTGTCGTCCCCAAGGTGGAAGGGTCAGAGCTAGAAACAGAGCAAATAGGCATGCATACAGAAAAGAAATTCAAACAGAGGCTTTTGAATTTTCTGCCAGTTTTGTTTTCAAACAACAACAAAAAACATGAAGAAACCTTTGACATTAGAAACTGTCTGATGCTCGAAATTAAACTCTCCTGTTATATTGTACTCATGAGGAGCTAAAACACGCAGGGAGCTCTAAATATTTGGGGGTATGGACTCCATAGCAGTCTTTAGTGTCTACAGGACAAGACCTAAATTTTGGCATGAGATTAACACTATAAGGAAATTGATAAAGGGACAAGTAGCATTAGCTGTAAACCCAAGAAATATGTCAGACCTTAAAACCTACACTTTTTGTTTTTGTTTTTTAACAAGCCAGACTTCATAACAGGACAATTAATTCACACCAATGTCTCAGGTTGTAATTTTCTTGACAGACAAAAGAAGCAGAAAATACCATGAAAATATAAATAAAATCAACCATATAATGTTATCATAATATTTCATAATTGCTTGTATAGAATTTTTTTGCTATTTGTTATTTGGGAGTGTATAGGTGTACAACGAATTTCCGCTTCCCTTGCAAATATATGAAATGTAAATGGTTTGGATGTACTATAACTGCAAATACTAGAACTAAGCCCTGGGGAACCCCATCAAAATCTGAGTTGGAGGGATAAAGGAAGAACATAAAAAGTCCTAACCTCACCCCCACTGAACACTTGTGGGATCACCTTTGGGAACCACTGGTGTAGATGTTGGGTGTCAACAAATCCAAAGGTTCCACATCCTCTTCATGTACACATGTATTAGCATTCTAGCAGTTTCCGTTTGTGCCACATCCTTGTTTCAGTAGAGCAGGTCACCGTCAGTATGTCCTGGTTCCTCAACACCTGATGCGGACCTTGTTAATCCAGGAGATATTCAAGCCTCATTCAACACGGGCTGCTCGATTTAATACATCTGAGGTTGGACATTAAACATTCTTGGTTTCAAAAACAGGAAGTATAAACGTGCCGTGGATACAGTGAGACAGACTACTCAACGTCTGTTTTGTAGCCTTTTCCCTCACATTTTGAACAGTTTCATTTGCCGAACCAACTAGAAATAGTTTCCTGTCATAGTTTGGGATCTGAACCCAAAAGCAAGCTCTAAAGGCAGGCAAATTCATCAGAAAACTGAAAAACAGCTGTTCAAAGTCCTCTCGCAGAATAAAATAAATTTTGCATTTCATTTGGAACTCTGGGTCCTATAATCCGAGCGAAGAGTTTTTTGATGTCTTTGTGCTTCTTTGTGATCTTTGTGCTTCCGCAAACTACTACATGGTTTGCTGACCATATTAGTACTCCATTTGATTGACAAGCCTACTTGCCTGACCTGAACCCCATAGAGAATAAACACCATATCCAAAAATACAGATGAGCTGAAGGCCAGTATCAATGTAACATAGGATTCAGTAACATCTCAACATTGCCACAGGCTGATTGTGTGTGGGTTATCGCTCCGTTTTCTGGGTTCCAGTTCAATGACATGCTTATTAAGTAAACTTATGATCTGGAATTAGCTCTGGAAAGAAAGTGACTGAAGTACAGTATCAATCAAAGGTTTGGAATCACTCACCCAAACAGCTAAGTGATTCAAAACTTCTGATTGATACTGTATAATCCATATAATCCATCGGGCAATTTAGAATCACCAATTAACTTAACCCCAGTAACTGCATGTCTTTGGACTGTGGGAGGAAACCAGAGTACCTGGAGAAAACCCACGCAGACACAGGGAAAACATGCAAACTCTAGACAGAAAGACCCCAGCCAAGGTGGAATCGAACCTAGGACCTTCTTGCTGTGAGGCAGCTAACCACCACGCCACCATGCAAAAATAATGTCAAAAACATTTTTAGACACTTTGGTGAGCATTAGCTTTTATTTGTAGATTATATGATACAGATTTGCAACAATTTTGAGACCATTTTCTCTCCATATACGAGCAGCAGTCCTGACAATGCACACTTATTTGGACTGTTGTTTTGAAGCTCCCGCCTGAATGAATGGGATGAGATCTGTAATTGCCGGGTGCCTGGGACAAAAGACCAAAACATAAACAATTTAAAGGAAAAGGAAAGAAATTTTCTCTCATCTGGTACACCAAAATATGCCCAGTTCAGCCTTACAGAAATCTTAAATTGAACCGTTTGATCCCTGAGAGTCCCTTTTGAAAAAGACTATCCACGTGTTCACCCTTTTGTATAATTTCCTGCACTGAGACTTTCAAGGCACACAAGCCAACGTTCTCTGAGAGGGACATATCATTATCTTATAGCAGGCTATTTTAACTTGACTTTGTGTGTGTTATGGAACCATTTAAAAAAAAAATCCTTTTTCTGTAGACGTGGTCACTGGTTTAATGCATGCCCCTTCATGCACCCTGGCCTCCAACTAAAATTACATAGCATGTGTAGTCTAGCAGCACATAAAGAGCAGCAGCAGCTTTAGTCCTCTTGCTGTAGTTCCAGAGAGTGTTTTTATGCACAAACACTTTTTTCTGGTCTAACTTATTAGCTGGCTCCTTTCAGAAAGGCATTTCTTTCCATGTATCTCTTTGCTTACCCAGAAAAACACTGCATAGGTTGTTTCATCAAGATGTTATAATCCGTGAAGAGACCTCTAGCAGTCACGCTGGCACCTCAGTGACCTAGAAAACTGAACTTTTTTATGTATTTAATGTAGTAAAAGTATCTACTTCTGCAATAAAAGTACTTATTGTGCCTAAACTCAATCAAGTAGTTTTGTGTCCCCCTTTTTGTTTTGTTACCAGCAAGTAATGGAACTTTAGAAATCCTAAAAGGGAAGTTTCAGTTGAAGATATGACTGTGTGGTTGAAAGGTTTATTTATCTGATGGCAATTAAGGTGTCAGACAAAATAGCCGCCCTGTAAACTCTGAATGTGTGCTGTCAACTAAATAACACAAGCACAAGATCACAAATCTGGGCTGATGATTTTCAGAATGGTTATCAGCCTAAATCGGTTTTCTGTGTTGCTCACAAAATCCTCCTTGTGTAATAGTTATTTCTCAAATAATTTTTAAGACATTTTTAACTGTAATGTTAATAAAGCATATTAGATGTAATTATTAATGATAAGGAAGGTCAACATATTGATACAATAACCACTGTTTGTTTTCATAAAGTACTGGCTTTGGTTGGTCCATTTATTAAAATGTATTACTTTAATTATTACTATTTTATTAAAATTGGTCACATTTGGCCTCTCACTGCTCCTTCCAGGTCAATAGATTGATCTGAAGCTCAAAGTTATAATAATGCTATGATTTAGGTCAGGCAAGTGTGGGAGCCAGTCAGTGGCATGAGTTCCTTCATCCTCTTGCCTTATGAAGCTGAGACATTCACACCAGTGGCTGGCAGTCATTTTGCAGGACTCTGGCAGTGCTCATCCTGTTGCATAATGAACAGATATCGATCCTGCTGATGGGTTAAGGACCTCCTATAGCCCTGTCCAGCTCTAGAGTAATTGCCTGTCTCTTGGAATCTCCTCCATGCTCTTGAGACTGTGTTGGGAGACACAGAAATCCTTCTGGCAATGGCACGTATTGATGTGCCATCATGCCTTCCTGGAGGAATTAGACTACCTGTGCAGCCTCTGTAGGGTCCAGGTATCGCCTAAAGCTACCAGTAGTGACACTGATCCTAGCCAAATGTAAAGGTAGTGAAAAAAACGGTCAGAAAAATGTCAGTGACCTCCACCTGTCAAACCATTCCTGTTTACAAATGAGGTACTTCATGAATCTTGTCTATTGTATTATTTACTATTAAAGAAAAAAAATGTATACTGCTTGTTTCAAACAATTTGCATGTTGCAGACATTCTTGTATTTTCTTAGGCTTCCTGTTTTTCTAAGCCCACACAGCACTTTTGACATTTCGTCCCTTTAGAATTATAAAGTTCTACCTGGCATTTTTGACAAAACTGACTTACTGTCATATTCTTATTCACTGACCGCTAAATCAACAATATGTAAGAGATTTTTTCAATTATATCTTATATCTTATATTAGATATAAGATATAAGATATAATTATATTATATCTCAAAACTGGTCATAATACAGATAGAACCTTATAATTCTAAGGGGACAATTTTGTCAGCTGTTGTCAGCTAGCAAGAGATGTAGTGAAAAAGCAGCAGCAACAATGCGAACACAGAGCACATAAAGTATTCTCCCAAGGTGGAGGTAAATGAGCTGTGTATCCATAGGCATCAACTAAAGCTTTTATACACCAAACTAATTGTAATACTTCGCTTTAGCATAAAAAGCTAAGATTAGCATTCTATTTACACTCACACTCGCTATGGTTAGGCTGTTTTGTATGCTATATGAATATAGGCACAGGGGAAGAATTTAATCAGTACTTTTTGGCATCCACTCAGAAGATTAGAAAAAATAATGAAAATAGTCTCTGTACCCTTGTTTATTTTTTCTCCTGTAAAATTCTAAAGCAGTATAATGTACATTTTCCAAATAAACCCATCACCCTGCTTCTATGCACATATCACTCACAGTTATTTCTGCACTTTGAGCTACCAGTCACCTTTCCTCTTGGTAATAATAAACAACTTATACCCCACACTGTTTGAATTATGGATGACTTTGCATTTTAATCTACTCAGTAGGACCCAGTTTTCAGTCATTCAACCCTATGCCTGCTCTCACATAGGATATCTTGGCTCTTGGTGTGTTCATTTTATCTAACTTGCCAGGATGTTTAATCTTTTTTAATTAAAAAAAAACAAGGGAAAATATTAACTAGAAGGATTATAAGGGCATGCTTGTAGGTAGGGTGAATCATTTATCATACTTTGCTGTGTTAGGGGAAAGCTCAATGCTCAGCTGTAAGTTAGTCACCAGAGCCAGGTGGGCAATTACCAGAGTATAGCATCAAGTCAGTTAAACTTCTGGGTTATTGATCTGGTCAGTTCAGTAGCAGAGGGGGTTGTTAATCAGTTTCAGCTGTTTTGGTGTTAATGAAATTAACAACGAGTGCACTAGAGGGGCAACAATGAGACAACTCCCAAAACCACTGACATTTTTTCCCTCATCTTTTTTGGCTGTTTTTTCACTAGTTTTGCATTTGGCTAGGATCAGTGTCTCTACTGGTTGCATGAGGCCATACCTGGACTTAAAGAGGTTGCACAGGTAGTTCAACTCCTCTAGGACGGCACATCAGTGCGTGCCAGAACTTTTGCTGTGTCTTCCAGCACAGTTTGAAGATCATGTAGGAGATTCCAGGAGACAGACAGTTCCTCTAGGAGAGCTGGACAGGGTTGAAGAAGGTCCTTGACCCATCAGCAGGACCAGTATGTGCTCCTTTGTGCAAGGAGGAGCAGAATGAGCCTTGCCAGAGTCCTGCAAAATGACTGCCAGCAGGCAACTGGTGTGAATGTCTCTGGCCCAACAATCAGAAACAGACTTCATGAGGGCAGCCTAAGGGCCCAATGTCCTCTAGTGGGCCCTGTGCTCACTCCTCGGTTTGATTGGCATTTGACATAGAATACCAGAATTGGCAGGTCCACCACTGGTGACCAGTGTTTTTCACAGATGAGAGCAGCTTCACTGTGAGCACTTGTGACAGACGTGAAAGGATGTGGAGAAGCTGTGAAGAACGTTATGCTCCCTGTAACATTGTTCAGCATGACTGGTTTGGTGGTGGGTGGGGAGATGGTCTGGAGAGTCACATCCATGGAGGGAAGCGCAGACTTCTACAGGATAGACAACAGCACCCTGACTGCCATTAGACCCTACACTGCTACAGTGGGTCCTGGGTTCCTCCTGGTACGTGACAATCCCTGGCCTTTTGGACTTTTGGGGTGTTGTTCAATTCAGCCCTCTGTATTCAATATCTTGCAGGATTACTTTTCCCATTGAGATCTCATGTTTTTCAAAAAGTTTTTAATTGTAAGGTATTATGTCTAAGATAACATATTTTAATTTATTCCCAGTATTACATTTGCATTGTTAAATTAAAGATACAATCTTATTAACTTATTCAACTTTCACCAAAGTAGCAATATTGTTATAACCACACTCACTGTTTGGATCTCATTGACCACATGAATCATGAGGGGTGTATTAAACTGGAGTGGTTTTTCATGAATGGGTGAGAAACTTTGGCAAGTTTTTCTTACTGCAGTGAATTGCTTTTCAAAGCACTCTGGACCTCAAGAGATGGATTTTCATTCGACTGTTTCTTTAAAATTCAAAATTCCAGAGAGGTCCTTTACTTAGTAATGAGATACAATGGATGAGTCATTTTAAAAAGTTACTTTTTAATTACATATAGATGACTGTAAGTCAAGTAATTTATTGCCTCATTTCAAGTCTAATATCTGAGAAGTGAGGGGTTTCTTCACATGTATTTATTAATTTAAATGGCCCTGAGCAACTTAAATTGAACTATTTCAACTCAGTTTTGACCAGTTTTTAGTGAATTCCTTAATCTGGATGGTTTCATCAGAAAAAAGTATCACTGCTGTCACAGAATCTGGCTCAGAGCACTTGCTTTGTTGTCTGTTGTGCTGCCTGTAATGTTGTCTGTTGTGTCACACACAATTATAGATCCATTGTGCATCATAAATCTTGGAAACCTGCAATAAAACCTCTCATTAAGCCATTAATTTAACTTTGGTTTGGTGCTGATGTTGCATTGCAGTATTTCCAGAATATTTCCCACTATCTACACACACCTTGTGGTTCAGTTCTATTTGATCGTGACAGATTATGGTGCCATAATTATGGCACGGTAGTCTGTGCACGAGTGCATTACCTTGGAACAGGCAATGTCTTCTTCCAGCATTCTCATTTGCATAATCGTGATGCAGCATTTTGCTACCAGTACTTGGCTTTACACCGGTTCAAAATATAAAATGTGGAAAACTCATTAGCAAAAAAAAAAAAAAAAAAAAGGCATTCACTCCAGCTGAATGTGTCAGCGGTGCCAGGGCTACAGGCGACAAATCACTCAATGCCACCGCATGTTGCCACCTAGTACATATTTTACATCTAACTGTAGAGGGAAAATAAGAGTGTATCATTTGTCACAGGTAAACTTATGTGTCAAAATACACACAGACAAATATGGTTTGTCGGCTCCAAATAGAATTACTGCTTGTTTCAGCAAAATCCAGTTAAAACTGGAAGAATTATGGTAGTGCGGTCTAAGCTGTGTCTCACAATAGGGCAGGTGTGCACTGCAGTTTCTTCTTTTTTTTTTTTTTTCTATTTGTGAAATTGATCCAGTTCTGATACCCCAAGAAATCTGTACTAAGGGGACTTCTGGACTCCTGAGCCATTTAAACCATTTGGTAAGTGGGCTGGTACTTGTGTCTTCTACTCTATTTGAGCACTCAAAGCATTTTCTTTATACAAACCTCACCCACCCATTTCCAAAATATACAGTAGACTAGAGGAAGTGGGGATTGACCACCAAACTTCCTGTTACTAGATGAGCCACTCTACCTCCTGAGCCACAGCCACCACAGATTTGCCAGTACTCCAAAGTCCCACATGACACCCGCTTGGCACCTACTGCAATCCTCCCTCCTTGAAAGAAATTTCAACTAATATTATTTTATATTCACTTATAATGATATAAATTCCCTCTTCTACTAAAGTACACTGCTACATGACATATTTTCATCATTTTAAAAATCCTACATTTTTAATGCATATTATGACTAATAAATGAACTCCATTTGCATTTGTAGATAACTTAAACTGGTGGTGCTGGACCTGTTGCTATTTCTAATGGAAATGGCACACTATGCTGCTTTTCCAGCCAAAAGAAAACAATGGAAGTGATCTTAGTCTTCAGATTGTTCCTGATGATAAAAACGGCATGCTGGCTGTCACTTTGTTGACTATGTAATTATATACTTTAAAATTATATTTTAAAGTTTGTTTGTTCTTTGTATTGTTCTGTTTAAGCAGAGCAGACATTTTGTGGCTGTGTGATCTCAATAATTCCCTAACCAACGAAGCTATCAATCAAAAGTCAAACAAACAAAAAAGACACACAGAGCTGAAAAACTAGAGCAGGTGTGTTTCCAACAGAATTTCAGGTAACCTGAATAACATGAACAAGAAATATAATGACGAAGTCGAAAGGTCGCTCACTTCTGCTGCTTCTGGGCTAAATCGTCCTTCTCATTCGATGGATTAAATCAGTTCACTTGGCACCAGGAATACCGCTCAGCCAGAAAGATCTGCAGCATCTAAGAAAAGATGCAACATCTCACACTGATATCATTCTCAGCCCAGGCTTTGGTACAATTTTTTTTAATAGAAAGACAAGGTTTGGTTTTCTTTTTTTGTTTTTTGTTTTTCCCGCCCTGTTGTTCTTGCCCCTTCCTTGTTGCCTGTCAGACCTGGCATAAATAACTAAATAAAAAATAAATAAATGGAAATACAAACATTGACAAGAATAGCCTATAGAAAACTTATAGAGCTGTTCTTGTAAAAGCAAATATGTTTGGTACATCAGTCCCTTCAGATCATCATTACGAATGCCAGATATGACAGGCAAAAAAAAAGAAAAAAGAAAGACAAGTTTGGAAATCAAGTTTTAAAGTCAGCAAGCTGAAGAAATATCAGTGCTTCGCCTGTAAGAGTATATATTTAATATATTTCCTTTTTATCAAATCAAAAGGACAAGAGAGACCTCTGATCTCTCTTTAGACATAGTGTCAATATTTTGCACATCAACTTTCTAAAGAAAAATAACAGCTGTGCTGTCTGGGGGCTTTGGTCCCTGGTTGGGCAAATTGGTCCTGGGTGAGGAGACAGAAAAGGAGCAATTCCAGTGACCCCTATGGAAGATACACCAATATCCCTGCCTGGGATAGGGTTACCGAGACCCCACCTTGGAGCCAGGCCTGGAAAGGGAGCTCGAGAAAGAGCATCTGGTGGCTGGGCATTAGCCCTTGGTGCCCAGCTAGGTGCAGCCCAAAGAGGAGACATGGGCGTGCCCTCCTGTAGGCCCTGGCTATCAAGGCTGGCTAATGTTTGGAATGTTTTGCCAAAATTAGCTTGAAAGCTTGAAAGCTAATTTTTGTCTCTTCCACTGACAATAATCATAAGCTGCTTCTTCCACGACTAATTACCTTTTTTTTTTTTTTTTAACATCAAGACATTACCTCTGCCTCCACAGGAGACCTTGAAAAATATTAGTACTATATTATTACTATATATAAGTACTATATTATTAAAATTTATATATTTACATTGATATTTTCCTCCGTGGAAACCTTTTTTGTAAGAGTTGACCTGCCATGCATGGTCCTAATTGCAGACTCTGGAACACTTCTTTATAATTACTTATTAAAGAGAACCTGTAATCTGCTCTTGGGAGGTCCATGCTCTGATACACCTGAGACAGATAAGGTTCTGATACTGATAACAGAAACATAGACAGGAAAAATCTGAAGCATGTGACCATGCTTTATGAATTAAACAATGGTTTATGTATAAGTCTGGGAATGTTATGAAGGTTTGTGGTTCTGAGGTGCAGAGCTTGAGAGAAATTCTGGAGGTGATGCAACGTAATGGAGTTTGATTTGTTTGAATTTTATTTGTGTATATGCTTTTTAAATATTAATACCTCTATGGAAAGCTAAATAAAGTTCAAAGCAGTAATAAAATATTGCTTTCAGTGCTGAGCGGTTAAATACAAGTCTTACTTTTATAATATAACAATACTTGTATAACAATTGCTTGTCTGTACCACACAGTTAATTCTGGATCAGTCTGGTTGTATGAAATTAAACAGGAGGGGTGCTGGGTGCACACCTGCTGATAGTCCCCTACATTAGGAGAGCAGAGAAATGTCTGTTCCTGGGAAATTTACATTCTCTGCAAGCTCCTGATTACAGTACAGGCGACAGAGACAAACAGAAAACTGTCCTCAAAAGATCTCACGTTAAACCATTTTAAACATTAAGCTGATTAAATGAGCACTTGCACATGTGGCCATACAAAGACAGGAGCAAACAGTAAACCCTGTGCAGACCCAGATTTGTAATTGAATATGTAAATATCATGTGTACAGCAACATTGTGTGTGTGTGTGTGTGTGTGTGTGTGTGTGTGTGTGTGTGTGTGTGTGTGTGTGTGTGTGTGTGTGTGTGTGTGTGTGTGTGTGTGTGTGCGCGCAAGCGTGCCCGCGGGTGTGTATGTGTGAGAAACTGCATTCTTTAAAAAAACAAAAAAAAAACTACTGATGTCATCACTTACAGTCTAGTTTCATGATAATATCCCACTTACGGGTGTTTTTCTCACAACTCCAGTCTGTGAGTTTCTCATCTTGACAAATGAAGTGGACCCATTCCTCACCACCTTCACCATGATCCACTTAAATGTGTTTCTTTATTTATGTTTTTTGGCAAATGTGACAACTGTGTGTGCATTTATTTAAAATAATTGCATTTATTTATGCATTGATTTACTGACAGGAGTATTTCTGTTTTCACAAGCTGAAAGAATAAGACCGTGGATGCAAACAACTTTGAGGAGACCTCAGGGTAGACCGAGGGCATGCTGGAGAGATTACATCTCTTGGCTTGTTTGGGAAGACCTCGGTATCGCCCCTCCGACGACTTAGAGGACTTGGCTGGGGAGAAGGAAGTCTGGGAATCTCTGCCTAGACTGCCTGCCCCTGTGACCCAGTCCAGGATAAACTGTAGAAAAGACTGTAGGCATATGAATTATATTTTTGTAAGGATCTTGTAATGGATTTCATTTGAGTATACAGATTTTTTTTCTACACTTGGTGCATCCCTGCTTTGATGATTTTAGTGGTCAAGATGTTTAAAAAGCCCATGCAGTTTGTATTATTTCTATATTGTTCTGTTGACCAGTGTGTTTATAATGTTGTATTCAAAATGAGCAATTTCCACTTATAGGCGAGCCACTGAAGTAGCATTTATGCGTGTTTTTATCTGACTGAGAAAAAAGAACGTGACTGATTAACTATTAGACATTTTCCTCTCTTTTATTTTGAAAGTTCAGCTGATGCTACAGTCACCACCAGCCAATCCGATCTCATATTTCCTCACTAGCTGAACTGTAGCGAGACATGGTAGGCTGTAGAGCCAAGCCAAGCCAAGCCAAGTTTATTTATAAAGCACTTTAAAAACAGCAACCACTGACCAAAGTGCTGTACATAAAACACATAGAGCACAGTAAGGATCACCTCTGCCAACTGCAGTGGCATTTGAGTCCATCCACAGGATGACTTTTGTTTTGTTATTTATTGTCTAAAGGTATTTATGCAGTATGATATATTTAAGAAAGTGTGTTTGCTACCTTTTTGTTAAGAAGAGTCTGTCAGTATTTCTGTGAATGTAAAAGTTATATATTAAATGTTAACATTTTTCAAAAAAAAACTGCTTTTCTGTTGTCGATTTTACAGTACAGATGGGAAACTTGTGCAGTTAACTAGAACTTTGAAAATCTTTCCTGCAAATAACAGTGATCTCTAGATATGATGAATATTTTCTTTCAAATATTGTAGCTTCACAAAATAATTTACTGTAGAAATTACAGTACTGCTACAAAAATACTGTATAAATATTACAGCATCAATAGGGTTTTACAGCAATTTCCTGTAAAAATACAGTATAATCCTGTAAAAATTACAGTAAAAATACTATTTAAAAAATGTCAGTATGATCATTGCAAACTTTACTGTAAACTGCTGGCAACCCTTCTGCCAGTATTCTACTGTAAAGTTGCATTTTTTTCTTCTACTGTAAGATTTGGTGCATAATTTGTAATGGATTTATAACCTTTTTTTTGGGCGGGGGGGGGGGGGGGGATCATTATTGCAGCATTCAGCATTTCACACAAGCTCAGTGAAATGAACTCATGGTGAATATTATATTCTCAAAGTAGTCCTTGATTTTTTTTACTTTAAACTAGAGTAGAAGTAATCCTGGCAAAGATACAGCCAGGGCCTTATTGATCTGTACAGTTGCTCACAAAGTTTTTTCCCCTTTCTCACCTATTATGAAATATCCGTTGTTATTAAAAATGATTGATTGGGTTAATGGGGGGTCCCCAGGGCAACTTTACACCTCTGTCCACAACCACTTCTGCTTCTGCTGTTGTGATTTTCACTTCTTATCTCCCACTCTGAAGCAAAAGCTTGTGTACTAATAGTGCCCTTCACAGCTTCAAGTCAGTGATTTATTTCCCGCAATAACTGGTGCAGTATTAACGAGCAGCAAACTGGAAAATGACTGTTGACTGCTGAAAATAAATAAATATGTAAAGTATTTATAATGCATTAACATGCTTACCCCTGTGAGCAGACTGTAGGCGAATACACTCATAATCATTCATGCTCTTTTTTCCTGATAATTATCATCAGCTTTTAAAAACAACACTTCAGTTGTGCCTGTTTATTCATATCTTCAAAAAGGATTTCATTATTAATGAAAAGTTGGTTGTTGACTGTTTGGAATATGGATTTTTTTTTCCTTCAGATTCAGTTACATGTCTGCATATTGGATTTTGAATTTGAATCCTATATTTCTCAATAAACTTCAATTCGAGCCCCTTTTGAAACTGTTACATTATTCATACCTTTTGTAGACAGAGACAAGGACTCATATTTCCCAACAGGCGCTGACCTTTTCATCAAGAATGAGCAAGAAGGCTTCAGAGTGGGCCTCTCAAATTAGGCAGAGCAAATCCCGTCTAACTAAATGCTAACATTTGGTGCCTTTGAACATGTTAATTATTTTGGCATTTAACTCCTCTCTCCTCTCACTCTTTTTCTTCCCCTTCATTTCTTATTTTCTTTGCGCTTGAACTCATCTCAGACAATTGTGAGTTGTATGAATCTATGCAAATTATTACCATAACTTTGCTGACTGGGTAACTTGAGCTGACTTATCAGTAACTGTGGGGCTGTTGAAGAAAAAAAAAAAAGTCATGGAATTAATAGTGCCAGAAAAATCATATCGCATTATCTTATCTTGAAGCTGCCACTTGTGCTCAGGAGTGCAGTTAATAGCATTTTAACACCAAGGTGAATGTTAATTAATGGATTTTCCAACCTTGGAGTACTGACACGAGTGAAACCCACAGTTAAAATAGATGACAAAGCAGACGACGCTTTAAGAGGGCAGTCTGAAGGCATTTTGCTTTAAACAATAGGCCAACTTTTCAGTTTCATCAAATCATAATTTCTTTCTGTTTTTTCCACAGTTTATAAGCTTTAAAGGAAGTTGTGTTAAAACAGGTTGTGTAATAACATATATAATTTGGCTTTCTTCCAGGTTTCTAAAATTGAATCATTTTCAGTTTTATAGTTGTCAGGCCACAAACCCACCTTGGAGACCCTGAGGGATAAACAGGGACAGGTGGATCAGTGTTGTTTCTTTTTAATCTTCTCATATTTGCGAGGAAAGCAAGCACTCATTTAAAATCAGTGGCCTTCACTTTAATGAGGCAAGTACTTTTTGAGATAAACTTGAACTAAAGAAATCAAATTCATGTGTTTTTTTTCTTCTTAATTCCTAAAGGGCAAGCAAGTAGTGAAGGAGGAGTGAATCACACCATTTAATCATAAAACTGAACTCACTGAGATGTGCCAGGCTCTGTTCTTTCAAAAACCATACCATAGCACACCATGCCACTTTATTTATAAAGCACTTTTAAAAACAACAACAGGGCTGACCGAAGTGCTGTACAATAACATCAAACACAGACAGAGGGCAAAGAGATATAAAAACACAATAGAGGTGTAAAAGTTAAAACAAAGAATTAAGAACTACAAAAAAGTATCTTAAAATCACAGTCAGCCTCACACTGGATCGAAAGCCAAGGAGTAAAAATGTGTTTTTAAATGAGATTTAAAAACAGCAAGTGAAGGAGCCTGTCTGACATACGACGGCAAATCGTTCCATAATTTTGGAGCCACAACTGCAAAAGCTCTATCACTGCTGAGTTTGAGTTGCCTCTTTGGAACAAGTAAAAGCATCCAGTCTGCTGACCTAAGGGAACGAGATGGAACATATGGGTGGAGCAGTTCAGACAGATAAAATGGGGTGTGACCATTTACAGTAGGGATATAAAAACAAATAAAAGAATTTTAAAATGGAAAATTTTAAATTTTAAAAACTGGAAGCCAGTGACGGGAAGCTAAAATTGGGGTAATGTGCTTTCCTTGCTTGCACCAGATAAAAGAAAATTGAGCAGCAGCATTTTGCACCAGCTGTAGGCGAGCAATGGAAGCTGGCTGATTCCAATCAAAAGAGCATTACAGTAATCAAGACGACATGTTATAAAAACAGGTATTACCGTTTAGAGATTACCTTTGGAAAGAAGAGGCTTGATTTTTGACAGTCGCCTCAGCTGGAAAAAGCAGGATTTCACCACTGTGTTTATCTGAATATCAAGCCTTAACGTCGGGTCCATTTTCACACCTAAATTAATGATAATGGATTTCTCAAATGGGGCCAGAAGAGGAAAGGTCAACGCAGGGGATCCTGCTGGAGCCACTGGGTCTAAACACCAAAATTTCTGGCTTTTTTTCCAAATAAAAATTCAGGCTTTATTCAAGTTTAGTGATATGCATCCCCTGATGTCCGTAAGGCAATCAAGGAGAGGCTGGACAGAGCATACACCAGCGTGCTTCAGTGAGAAATAAACGTGACAATCGTCCGCATAACAATGAAACGAAATATCACGTTTCCGGAAAATAGTGCCAAGTGGCAACAGGTACAATGAGAAAAGGAGAGGTCCAAGAATAGAGCCTTGTGGACCCCCCCCATAGGAGGTCAGCAGAGGCAGACTCATCAGTGCTGACAAAGAAGCTTCTATCAGAGAGGTGGGACCTAAACCACTGGAGCGCTGCACCTGTGATGCCCACACACTGCTCCAGCTTGGAGATGAGGATCTCACGGTCCACAGTGTCGATAGGAGCTGTTAAGTCTAGTAGCACAAGTAACACATAGTCACCAGAGTTGGTTGCTAACAGAATATCATTAAAAACCCTTAAGAGAGCGGACTTAGTGCTGTGATGGGTTTTAAACCCAGACTGGAACACTTCCAGAATTGCATGCTCATCCAGGAAGGTCTTTAGTCGAGTGAAGACAATCTTTTGCCAGATTTTAGACAAAAAAGGCAACTTGGAAACAGGCCTGATAAAACCAACAAGTCTAGGCCAGATTTCTTCAGCAAGGGCTGCACAACAGCATGTTTAAAAATTTTCAGCACTACACTAGAGGTAAAACTACTATTTATAATGGTAACAATGAATGTACCGAGGTTAGGAAAAACTTCTTTAACAAGCCATGCAGGGAGAACATCAAAGGGGGAACCTGATGGCTTCAAGCTGGAAAGCAGCTGCTCTAAAAAGGAGAGCGAGACAGGCTGAAAGTGATCAAACACAGCCGAACAGGGTATTCGGGTAGAAGGATCATGAGAAGGTGGTGAAATGAGGGCCCTAGTGGTTGCAATCAAGAAGAAGTGAAGGAATTGATCACAAATTTCCCTGGAAGCTTCCAGGTGGACAGGTTCATGGACATTTAGGACAGAGTTCAGTGTGGTAAAAAGCACACAGGGGTTGTGAGAGTTAGAGACTATGATATCAGAAAAGAATTTTAACCCAGCAGCTTTCACGGTTTTCTGATAACACCGCCATTTTTTCTCTCAGTATTTCAAAATAAACCTGCAGCCTGTCCGTTTTCCACCTCCGTTCAGCTTTGCCTGTAATGGCTTGGATTTACTCGTTTAACCATGGCTCTGGTTTGGGCTTTCCTTGCCTGGTTTTTAATGGAGCTACAGAGTCCAGGACGCTTTGGCAAACAGAATTAAATTGAAGGGTCAGCTCCTCAGTGCTGGGGTACACAGAGAGGTTTTTAGTCACTTCATGAGCAAAAGCAGCGGAGAAATGAGCGGCAGAGGAAGGTTTAAGAGCACTGAAGCGCCGTACAGGAGCGCATTTTTTAGCAGGTTGACAGAGAAAAACAAAACTGATAAAAACAGGCAAAAATTTCCAACTTGAGAACAGATAAACCAAATGATAATACAAGATCCAATGTGTGTCCACATTCCTGAGTGGGACCATTCAGAGACTGAATTTGATTAAAAGAGGCCACTAAATCTAAAAAGTACTTCAGAGGCTTCTCAGATGTTTAGTGTGGATTGTGGATTATATGGCAGCAGACCAGCCAACCTATTCCACAGCAACTCTTTTTAACCCAAACAGATCCACACCACCTGGGAAATTAATTCAAGTCACAGATCTGGACCTTTCCACAGTGTGGAGTAAAAGGAGAAGTAGCTGTTAAAAAGTATGTGTGAAAGTATCAGATCAAATGGCTGCGGTCTCAAGCCCTAAGCTGTCCCTTGTTTTACAATTATCTGGCTGCAAGAACGCAGTGGAATCGAAACACTTCTGTGCCCAATAAAGGTGGCCTGCAGGCTTGATAGTGGCCCAATTTATACGAGTTAAGGTGTTTCTGTGTTCTTGGACTCTGTACATGATGGACCTGAGGAACGTTTGTAATAGCTTCTGAAGCCAAACATAGTGCAGTCTGTAAACTGAAGTAAACAAAGAGCAGCTTCCTTAGCTGGAGCTTTGCAATGATTTGGGGATGATTTGGTTATTTCTGTTGTATACTTGGCTATATTAAAGCCAGTTTAACTGAATATATAATGTGATCTAAATGTGATCAAAAAGTTCTGGGGATTGTCCATTAAAAGAAAAAAGAAAATCAAAAACCTTACACAATTTAAATTTTGGCCATCAGAGTTCAAGGTAATTTTCTTTGACATTTCCAAAAGAATTGCATTTCAGGGAGAACACTGAGCTATCTGAGCTGTGATGTCATTTTGTGCCCTGTTTGCCAGATTTGCCTTCATTTGTTTTCATCCACTGGGAAAGGTTCAAAGGTCAAGTTCAAGACTGTTGAGAGCCCAGTCCTGGAACTTTTAGATTGCGCCTCATAGCATTAGTGTGGTAAATCAGTAGTTTACTGATTTTGTAATAAAATGCGGCGCAATAAACATACAAAATAAAAGGCACAAATTAGGTTCTCACAGTAAACAGTGATATTTAGCAACAAAATAAGAATGTTTCACAACGGAGAAACAATTATCTGCTTCTTCACAGTATAGCATCATACAGTATATTAGACATCTGATGAAGATGCTTCAGAGGGTGTGGATTAAGCTTCTTGATTAATTTTTTTTCAAGTTCCTAAAATAGATACTTATTAATGCCCCTGGCTGTAAATTGGTAATAAAAGTTTTCCCCTAGCAGCAAGTCACGGTTTCCTGCTTAGCATTGCAGTGCTAGTATCCAGCTCTTAGTACATATGCAATATTTTTGTACTTGTAGTCCCTTTAGGTAAATATTTGTCTTGTCAAAGGTATAAAAAGTTTCCAAATAAGGGCTCTTTGCATGCACAGGATCCAATTAATCAGCCAAGGAGCCCTGGGACCAAAGTATAGCTGCAAGCACCTATTGACCTTTTTGCTTCTCCTATCTCCTCCCCTTAGGTAATAATTAGTTTGTGGTATTTTGAATAAGAAAAGCGAGAAATTTTACTCAGGAAATTGCACTAAGTACAAAATAATGTGAAAGAAATAAAGGTATTAAAACTAGATTAGCCTTAAGCTTAGGTCATAATGTAATGTGATATTAGTTGTATGATATTAGCTCATATGTGCTTAAGAAAACCACACTTGCAATCAGATTGTCACACACTGAACACACAGCAACCTCGGAGTCTTCAGAGTCCTTCCAAAGATCAGGAAACCGCTTCATCTTTGTTAGTCACGTAACCATAAATACATAGTATAATTGCTTTTCCCCAAACAGCACATCAACCTTCATTTTTACCCTCCCATAGCTTTTTAAAAGTTCTTACCTCTTTGCCAAAAGGTCTCAAGCTGTGAGTGGGACATTTTAAAGTCACACAGAGCTACTGCTCAAGATGTGTGGTGGTCATGTGCATTTTTGTATTTCAAACACAACAGGAGGTCGCTATAATTTGTTCGGCTGATTTGACCCACTCATCAACAACTGTGGAAGCAGCAGCAGCAGCTCTGGCTGTGAAAATGAACTCATGGAAGCACTTAACCCCTCGATATTTACCCTCTTTTATGAAGTAATGTGCTAAAGACTTTTCTCTTTTTTTTTTTTTTCCAAATTTAGCCAAATAAATCCAGCATGACATATTTTGGTTAGTTTGGTTGTTTTACTTCCTGTTTTATTTTAAAAGCTAGTTGCCTCATATGTCTTGCTTTAGTTTTATGTTTAGGCTCTGCCCTCATCAGTTTCAGCTGTGTTTGATTGTCTCTGCCTGTGACTTTTTAAAAATTTTTGCAGTCGGCCCTCTGTGTATAAATGTCGTTCCCTTTGCCATGGTACCTGCTTATTCTCCATGCCTCTGTCACTGGTTTATCTTGTTTCTTGTGCTGCCTTTTTGTAGATTCCTGACTTATTTAAAATGCTCATCTCTTATTGCTCAACCTTCTTTTGGGTCCTCTCTCTAATCCTGAGGTAAATAACTCATCACCTGTTGAGAACTTAATTTAACAGCCAATTTGTTTTCTGTTCATGCTGCTGCTTCTCTGCTGCTCTGACATCTTTATGCTGCTGCTGCAACATAAAAATTATGGATGACATTCAGTCAGCTTTTTTTTTTTCTTTTCTTTTTTTACAATATAGCAAATATGATGTAACACAACTATTTTTGTGTAATAAGCTGAACATTCTGGCTTCATGAAACATACCTCAAACAAAATGAAATTATTTAATGGCATATTTTCTCCAGACCAAGTATGGGAAAAAGTTATGGAATCACTCAGTGTTGAGGAAACATACATACTATTAAAAGAGAAAATAAAAAGAAGCAAACTGGACTGCAGATGATTGGGTGAAAGTTAAGACTTTATTTAACCCATATTTTCTGTTTTTTCTAAAGATACCCAGCTGTGATGCTCCATCTAAAGAGCATCCGTGTCTCTTCTAAAATGCTGTTTTAAGGAGCAGCATGAGCTTTGAGGGAAATGGGTTAACTTAGAAATAACAGGTTTCCTGACCATTTTGTCTTGGTGTTAATACTGCCTTAAAAAAAATAGACTGGGGCACTGATAATAAGCACAGTCGTTCTGATGTCATACTGTATCAGTCACTAACATTCAGATTTGCATCATTGTATTTGATTACTTTGCTACGTGGGTGAGCACACAGCGCACACCAGGTCCTCAGAGTGTTGGTATTTTTATTTTTTTTGACTGCGACTCTCATGAATATAAAATGTTCATTTTTAAAGTCACTCGTCTTGTAAAACCCCATCAAAGGGAGTAGATGAACAGAGCAACGGCTGATTAAAATCTCCCTTCAAAGAATCTTTGAGGTCACTGCACCCCATCCCAGAAAAACTGTGGATCTTATATTTATCAGGGTTCTTCTATGCACTGTTGCACCCAGCATTTAATTTTCAGGTGATTGAATCCTGGCAAACTGGTCAGAAACCATCAGCAAGCAAAATGACGAGTGTCAAGGGATCTTCTGACAAGGCTTGTTTCCTCAGTAATTCTGAACATATTTTCTCTGGTGCTTAAATAGACTCTTAACTTTAGGCTGAAATGCACTTCTCACCTTATTACTGAATCTGAACCTTGTGAAGACTGTAGTGCAAGTGAGAAGACCACGGTATTCAGTGTGCTCACGTGCAAGCTGCAAAAAAGTGAATGTTTGTACACTGAGAACAAAGCTTCATCTAACTTTGAGGGAACGTTCGCATGCGGACGTCTTACACGATGCCACTTTTCAGTGATTTTTCTCAAAGTTTTCAATTGATCACTCACTCAGCAGCTACTTTCTAAAATGATCATATTGCAGCTTCCTTGAAGTATCCAGCACCAGGAATTCTGGATTGTCTCAAGAATAAATTTTCAGAGGCTCCTGTTAATATATAATTGTTAAGGGTTGCATGTCCTTCTAACCCTGACATTGCAAACCTTTAACCCAAGTAAAGAGTTAAGAGTTAAACTGTTAATTAAGCTTTTTTTTTTACAATTGCAGAAAGTTTTTGAACTTTTAAAAAATTTCTGTATTTCCACAGAAATTATCAAAAACATCTGATTTTTACACGTCCTAAAATTAAAAAAAATATATATATATTTATCCAGTTTAGTAAATCTTTAGTAAATCTTCACTCTCTTAAAATAATGGCCTAAGTCATTTATGACAGCTGTTCCTGCTGTTACCCACATTAAAGCTGATCATGGATGGTAACTGGTGTATATTTTTATTCTTAAAATGCATTTATATATTGATTGGGTACTTTTCAATTAATGTTTTAACTAGCCCGACTCTTTAGTTGACTATTTGCAATGCACACATTCAGTTAACTTTATCTGTCAGTTTGCTATATTGTGGTTAATATGCAATGGATTAATTTCTCTTTTGTTTGAGTTTTCAGTTTTCTTTGGAGCTGCTGCTGGAGGACCACAAGGAGCTCCAGCTGCCCTTCTCCTTATATAACTTCTTAATGGGTTTTACCATTTGTTTGTAAGGGGAGGGGGAATTTGTTTGTTAATTAGTTTTTGTTTGTTAGTTTGTGTTGGTTTGTTAGTCATTTACCCCCTTGTGTAAGTCAGCAGTGATCAGCCACTATTTAAGTTTCCCTCTTTTTGTCTTTGGGGTTTTTAGTTTGGCGATTGAGTTCTTTGAGTTATGACCTGAGTTGAAGTTCAGTTTGTTGACTTTTTTTTGGGCCCAGCTTATTATTTTTGGAAAAAATTTTTGTAATAAATTAAGAATTTTTTGAAACTATTCAATGGGTTTCTGGCTGGTTTGTGTAAATTCCTCACATCATTTGACAAAAGTTTTATTTTTGCCTAAATCCTCATATTTTGTGGCAATATTAAAATATTAAACTCGCGGCAGCAGTTTAATCAGAGAAACCCAGATCGCCCTCTCCCCAGCCACCTCCCCTCCAGCTTATCCAGGGGAACACCAAAGTGTTCCTATGCCAGCCGAGAGATATATACTCTCCAGTGTGTCTTGGGTCTGCCCCGGGATCTCCCCCCAGTAGAACATGCCTGGAACACCTCACCCACCCAAGAGGCGCCCAGGAGGCATCCTAGTCGGATGCCTGAACCATCTCAACTGGCTCCTTTTGATGTGGAGGAGGAGCAGCAGCTCTACTCTGAGCCTCACTCGAATGGCTGCAGTCCTTACCAGTCTAAGAGGGAGTCCAGCCGCCCTTCGGAGAAAGCTCATTTCTGCCCCGTGTATAGAAAACCACGTTCTTTCAGTCACTGCCCAAAGCTCGTGATCACAGATGAGGGTAGGGCCAGACAAAGAGTGATTCCAACGATCCTTATGAGAGGAAGCTCAAGAGAACACTTTACTCTGCCTGAGTTTAATACACTAAGCCAGGTAAATCTTTGGGGAGGAAAAAAAGTAAAACTGTGCAACAGCTTGGAGGACTTGATGCTCATTCTTACATACTGAATTTTGGCAAGTTAGTGGGTTTGCTGATATGAAATGGCTGACTTTACATCCTTCCATGACCCTTCTGTTGGCTTAAGACTTTACTTGACTTTTACTAAACTCTTCTTTGTTCTTTGTCTTCTTTGTTACAACAACTTGTGCGCTGTAATCCTTCCACCCTGATGAGCATCAACAGTGTCAGTGCTTTTTCTCGGATGATTGAAAATTGCAGATCTCTCCGGAAATTACTTATAAATCCAATCCATCCATTTTCTTAGACTTCCCCAGTGGGGCTGGAGTCTATCCCACCTTTATACAGAAATAAGAAAATGTCAAACTTTATATTGTGCCTACTGAGAAATGTCTTTGTGTGGATTTATTCATTTTAGCAAAGAAAAAATGCAGACGGTGTTTTTCAGTCCCACTGATGGCTTTTCCAATTTCCAAAAAAGATGGAACAAATTTAAAAATAGAACCAAGTCCACAAAAGTCAGCTCCCAGCTTTGATGAGACTGAGAAAGGGAGGTTTGTAGCTATTTGTTTTTATTCTTGACTGGAAACCAATTTTGTACTGGAACAGTTTGAGCTGTAAGTGAAGTCTTCTACAACAAAGGCAAGTGTGAAAGGTCAGCAGCTGGGCACTTGATCTTCAGCATTCTCAGACAAATAGACCTGAGGTAGCACATCCACACTGTTCAATCAGGGGAAGTAAAGATATATTTTGTTTTCGAGCTTTTTTGTCTTTTTAACCCCTTACATGTAACAGTCACCAGGTCACTGACAATTTCATATTAAATCTCTTAAATGCATTTTGGCCCTAAGAGTTCTTGTTTACAATTACCTTTCAGGTTTGGCAAATAGGTGAAGCTAACCCCAGTAAGATCGCTAAAGAGGTTAGATTTGTCTTCTTAAATTTTGGAACAAGATTATATTATATTTAAGCAGCTATATCATTTTACTATTCTCAACAACTGATGAAAATGAGCAATTAAAACAGACATTTCCACACCTCACATTGTGTTGGTTGACTGAAATTTGTCACAGATAATTTACTGTACCACAACATGTTATAAATGTAAATTCTGAGAGTCAAACTATGTCCTGCGACCACTTACATCACTGACTCACTACTGAAGTACTGCTCTAGCACTTGTTGGCATTATCTGTGTGTGTATGTGTGTGTGTGTGTGTGTGTGTGTGTGTGTGTGTGTGTGTGTGTGTGTGTGTGTGTGTGCTCATTTGATGACTGATGATCCACTCTCTCCTTGCAAAGCTGAAAAAAGTGAGGCCAGGTCACCTTTTGTTGCCCTTCAGCCAGGTGACAAATGTCAGACGTCACTTAGTAGCTTCATGTCACAAGCTTGCACTGAGAATGACTTTTAGCCAGTTGCTTCTGTAGCAGCAGTGTGAACTGAGCATTTATAATGCAGCTGCTAACACTGATTGATGAACTTCAAGTGAGACAGTGCTTCATGCCACAAATACATCTTCTAAAACTGAAAAACTGAAATATCTTTGTGATAACAGTGTGGAGTGAAAAGAGAAGACTGACAGCAGATACAAGACAAGACAGATCATGCACCATAGTATCTCTCTTGCCCCTTTCATGCTGTGCACAGCCAATAGTCAGTTGTTATTGTTAAGCAAACTCTGTGTCTCTGCAGCTCCAAAATTCTTATCTTAAATCAAGGACGTTATTGCCAAATGTTTAGGCCATTTCAATTATATAACATTTGTTTTAATAAGTGCTTAAGATGTCCTGTAGTGTTCCTTGGGGCAACAAGCCTTTTATTGCATGTGTTGTGGTGATCAGTCAGGGAGGCATCCATGAGGTTAGATGGATTGTCCATGATGTTGAGGAGTTTCTTCAGCATCCACCTCTCAGACACCTCCACCAGACTCAGGTCCTGCTTCCAGAACTGAACCAGCCTTCCTGATAAGCTTGTTCAGTCTTTTGTCATCAGTTGCCTTCACCATGCTTCCTCGGCATGGTCCTGCATAAAAAAAAAAGAAAGAAAGAAAGAAAAACACCTGCCTCACAGTATGGTCCTGAGCTTGACACTGATGCTTCTTAAGGAAAACATCAGCATTCCTGGACCAGTCTAGTTTGCTGTCTGTGTATTCCTGTAGTCCCCTAGAGAGGAGGAACCTGCTACCTAAGGTCTATTCAGCCAACAATAGAAGAGTCACCTGAAAATCTCTGCTGGTGACAGTCCCCTGTGGTGTTCCTCTGCTGCTCAGTATGCTGTCCAAGCAGCATCTCTTTAGCCAGAGAATGGCTGCCCTCTCAGGTAGTCAGTAATCTACCTAGGTGTCAGAGGTTTCTTCTCTAGTACTGATGGTCTGATGCAATGGTTAGATGAAAGAAGGTATCCTCCACACTGATACACAGCCAGTAAGAAAAATGCAGGGAGATGCAGCCAAGGCTCCACCAGCAAATGCAGGTGGTTAAGGATCAACCTCTACAGAGTCTTCATGACACGTGAACTAAAGGCCACTGGTCTGTGGTCATTGGAAGTAGCTGGGTGAATTTTTTTGACAGGGTGACAGGGACAAGACAGAAGGTCTTCCAGACAGAGGACCAACTGCAAATTTATACTTAGTTTGAAGATCAGATACAAAAATCCATATGCATGTGTAAGGCAAAACTCCTGAGGACTCAAGATCTTATGCCATGAAGACCAGCAGCTTTGCCAGGGTGAAGTCTTCACAGCGCTCTCCTGCATCCATCCATCCATTGGTAAATCAAGAGCTTTGCTTTTATTCTAAGCTCGCTCTTCACCATGACAGACTGCTGCAACATCTGCATCACTGCAGCCAAAGCCCCAAACTCTCTGTCAAACTCACGCTCCCCTCTCCCCTCACTCATGAACATAGACCCCAAGATCTTTAAACTTCTCCACTTGGGCAGTACTGGAGTGGGCACTCCACCTTTTTCCAGCTGAGGACCATGGCCACAGACTTAGAGGTGCTAAGTCTCATACCTGCTACTTCACACTTACACATGACCCAGTCCATGACCACCAACCCCCCCCCCCCCCCCCCCCCCCCCCCCCGCCGCCTTCTTTTTTTAGAACTGAAGTATTTTCAGTGTGTTCCTTCAATTTTTTTGAGCAGCGTATATTTCCTCCTCTGAGCCACCCAGCTATTTACAGTTCATAATGAACTGCAGGCTTTCATAGAAACCTCATTCTGAATGATTTGACTGGTGTAAAATTGCGGGAAAATTAGAATTTTATGTTTATAGGACCCCAGAGTCCCCCTCAAGACACTGTGGTTGGTGCTGCAAATTTGTTGATTGTCTCCAGTTCATCAGCTTAAAAAAAATCATCCATAATCCACTCTACCATCAGCATTCAGAACACAGAATTTGAAGCTAGACATTATTGATTAGCTTTATACTCCACAGGGAACCATGGATTGGTTGTGGGGGCACAAAAAAGAATATCAATACGAAAACCAAACACACATCTGCACATGGCCGATATCTACACACCCAATGGGAATGTTTAAAAAGGAATTGTGCTACCATACCTGCAACCTGCAGGGAACAGATAACAGAAACAAAGCTCAATACAGCAAACAACACTCAGTGGCCAGTTCATTAGGTTCAACTGGTCATTAAAGCAAGATTTAGGTATGAAGTTCAGACTGAGCATCAGAATGTGGAAGAAAGATGATTTAAGTCACTTTAAACATGGTACAGTTGTTAGTGCAAGAGGAGCTGTCTGAGTATTTCAGAATCTGCTGATCTATTAGGATTTTCCCACACAGCTATCTCTAGGGTTTGCAGAGAATGGTCTGAAAAAGATAAAATACCCAGTAAGTGGCAGTTCACTGGGTAAAAATGCCTTGTTGATCCCAGAGGTCAGAGGCCAATGGCCAGACTAATCTAAAAAAGGAAGGCAGCAGTAATAACCATTTATTACAGCCAAGATATGCAGAAGTATCTCTGAATGCACAACACATCGAACCTTGAAGCTGATGGGCAGCAGAGTGCTCTGGGTACCTCACCTGTGTGCTAGGAACAGGAAACTGAGGCTACAATCCACACTGGCTTACTAATATTGGAAACGTAAAATTGGAAAAACAGTCTTGATTTCTGCCACAGCATACAGATGGTAGAATCCAAATTTAGTGTAAGCAACATGAGACCATGGATCTATCTTGCCTTGTATCAACAATTCAGGCTGCAGGTGGTGTAATGGTGTTGGGGATATTTTCTTGGCACACTTTGGGCTCCTTAGTACCAGCTGAGCATTGCTTAAACACCACAGCCTACCCAAGTATTGTTACTGTTCATGTCCATCCCTTTATGTCCACATTGTAGCCATTTTCTGATGGAGTCTGATGGATGCTGTAGCAGCTGGGCTTAACCATCCACCTCAGCTCCCATCACAGTCATTACTGGGACCTGGGTCTTTAGCTACAATACAACAGATTTCAGTTAAAGAGTCTGCAGTTTCCAAAAATGTAGACAGTACAGTCAGATGAGGAGTGAAATGAAGTGCATGTTCATCTTTTTGTTTGTTTGTTTGTTTGTTTTTGACATTTATCCAGTTCTTCACCATGACGTTGTCTCACGTAATGAGACTCATTGGGGACTTCTACTGTATCATCCTAAAGTATCAGAGGGAGAACATTTGCCAGAAACAACCAGAGCTGTAGTGTGTGAGTGTCATTGTATACTGGCACAGGTCACATTGAAAATGCAGTTTGTTTGTTTTTGTTTTGTTTGTTTTTTGAGTACACCAACATGAACTTTGCTCACCACCTGCCCTGATCTCCAGATTTTTCTTTTGTAACTTTGATTCTCTGATAATGAAGATCTACAACTTTTTCATCACACCTCGTATTATTTCAAGACCTTTTTTCCCCTAAGCACAAGTACTACAGTTTCTGTCCATGCAGACAAACAAATACTTTTCTTAATACAAAGTAATTACTTTTTTTTTATGTATTTCATAAACTGTCTTTGGCAACAAGGCATTTTGTGTTTGCAACCTAAATTGTCAATAAAATCAGAGGTCATTGCAATTTCTCAGTCATTACTTACTGTGATGTCTTAATGAATGAATTTCAGGAACAACTGGTCTTGCCAGCCATGTTCACTGCCTTCCTCCCTCAATGGATAGATTGGAGGAAGTTCAACTTTTTCAGTGGGCTCAACAATGCCTGTTACAGTTAGACAGATGTAGTGGAGGAGTATGTAGTAGAGGAGTATGTAGTGGCACATGATTCAACTCCTTTGGTCTAATGAAACTTGAACTTTCATCAGACCAAAGGCCTCCTCAGTTATGTATGTAATGAGGGCAATAGGCTGGTCCATGTAAGGCTGGCCTTCATCCCCCACAATAAAAATTTAGAGAGTTATATAGTCTTCACCAATGAGTACAAAGGGCCATATATGAGCCTTATAGGGCATTCGTCTATAGTACCCACACACCTTTAAAAAAACTATTCTTCCACCCTTTGTTGCTCCCCATCAATTTACATTTTTAGCACAGGAACTTTGCTGTTGAAGAGTTTATGAATTGTTAACCATAACATTTTATTACAGAGATTAGAGCATGTCATAGGTATTAAAAGTACTGCGTTGTAGTGGTTCGAATCATATTTATCTAATAGACTCCTGGGGAGTTTGCTTCACACACTAAGGTTAATTACTGTATGAAGTTCCACAGGGTTCTGTGCTAAGTCCAATTTTCTTTACAATATACATGCTTCCCTTAGGCAGTATTATTAGAAACATTATATCAGTTTTCATTGTTATGCAGATGATACCCAGCTGTATCTATCCATGAAGCCAGATGATACACATCAATTACTTAACCTGCAGGAATGTCTTAAATCCACGTAACCTGCCAGATCACCAGAGGTCTCAACTGCTGACTGCTTTTAAATGCCAGTAAAATTGAAACCACATATGATAGAGCAATAAGTCTTTTTGCATATAAAACCAGAGGATTTAAACTTACATATGGTGCATTCACCGTGTCCCAGAGCACTGTATCCTTCCTCTAACGGGTTCGCAAAAATCATGTAGAAAGTGCTAACAATAACACTTACTCCATGTAGTTTATCATGTGCATTAGCATGTACAGCTATGGCATTTCTGTATCTACTACAAAATGTAGATACAGAAAGTGTTTTTCAATCTCTCTGTGGGTTAATGTACGGTTTAGCTCTCTTATGTAGTTACTTTGGATTACCTTCATACATATTATTATAATTAGGGTTCTAAAGGTTCTACTGATGTATAGTGAGTTGTAATATTCCACATGATGGTACTACAGCATGTATAACTGTTATGATATGGTCTGGCAGACTTGTTCTATTATAGGTCTCAAAGGTTACAGACATAAAGGCCTGGATGATCTCTATAATATTTACCCTCAGTAAATATTTTACTGAGGGTGCTATGAAGGATCATTTGTTCTTTAAGTTCTCAACACACACAGACACAAGCTATTTTCTTGGGGGTGCTACGGGGGTGCTATGACTTTTCCAGGGGGAGCTATAGCTATAGAGAACAAATGATCCTTCATAGCACCCTCAGTAAAATACTTAGCCAGCCCTTAGCACCTGCAGAAAAATATTTCTGGAGCCGCCACTGAATGGGAGGCAGAGACTTCAGCTTTCAGGCCCCTCTTCTTTGGAACCAGCTCCCAGTTTGGATTCAGGAGACAGACACCCTCTCTATTTTTAAGTTTGTGCTTAAAACTTTCCTTTTTTATAAGGCTTATAGTTAGGGCTGGATCAGGTGACCCTGAACCACCCCTTAGTTATGCTTCAATAGGTTTAGGCTGCTGGGGGAGTTCCCATGATGCACTGAATGTTTTTTTTCATTCACCCCTTTTTAAGCTGTTTATACCCCACACTGAATTTAATCATTAGTTATGATTAATCTCTGGCTCTCTTCCACAGTGTGTCTTCTGTCCCATCTCTCTCCCCTCAGCCCCAATCAGCCACAGCAGATGACTGCCCCTCCCTGAGCCTGGTTCTGCTGGAGGTTTGTTCCTGTTAAAAGGGAGTTTTTCCTTCCCACTGTCGCCAAGTGCTGCTCATAGAGGTTGTTTTGACTGTTGGGTTTTCTCTGTAATTATTGTAGGGTCTTTACCTTGCAATATAAAGTGCCTTGAGGTGACTGTTCGTTGTGATTTGGCGCTATATAAATAAAATTCAATTCAATTCAATTGAATAAATTGGTGCTTGTAATTTTTCAGCCTACAGGAAGAAACTTAGTGTGTCTGGGCGTCGCTTCAGCAATGTTTGCACAGTAATAAGGGGTTTTCACTCATTTTCATGATTAAAAATATAACAAATGGAATAAATGTTTGAGACACTAATAGAAGTATGCATTCTTATGTGCATTATTTTCATCTGAGTGGTTGCTCCAAAGTAGCAAAAAAGCAAATGGAGGTTATTTTTGGCAGACTTTGAAATGGTTAACTGGCTTTCACTAAAATACAATGGAGGAAAAATGATCTCAGGAAAACAAATTTACTGCAGTAAGCTGCAGCTGCTGACACAAATCTATTTGATTTCAGAGTACTTTAAAGCTACACTGCTGTGCTACACTGCTGTGCTACACTGTGTTAGCCGCATAAATATGTCCTTGCAGCAGGAAAGAACAGTAAAGCACCCTATATTTGCTTTGTTCAAATTAAATATTGATGTCAAGAATGTAATAGGGTTCCACAGGAAAGGAGGATTTAAAAATCTCCACTGAAAGACAAATCCCCCTCCTGAAGATTAATGACGGAATGCTGTGTACAAAGAAATTTACTCAACTAATATTTTCATGGTATCAAAAGAGTGAACTGAACTTGGCATCAACTCGCTGGTTTTTACTGTGTTCTTTTTTTAAGACCTGATGGGAGAGCCATCCTTTCTAATTCTGTTATTTGCCTTGTTCCTTTGCTTAACTTTAACCCATTATTTGCCATTTGTTCATTTCCTGATGCAGAGTGCTTTGTTTGTGTGGCTGGATTTCAAGGTAAAGCATTAGAGAAGCATCTGGCTATGACTTCATTTTCTTAACCCAGCCTTGTTGTTGTCAAGTAGCACTTTGGGTTGAGTAGAAAGTCAAATGGCAGCACCCAACCTTTGCCTCCAGAACCTTGTTTTTGCAAATAAAGGGATTAGAAGGCTTAGGCACCTACACAACATCCCAGAGCAACTTTAATCACATGATTCATTTAACATGTAAGCTGTGGTCCTGTGAGGGTGAATTGGAGTGGTGGAAATGCTTTTTATTGTGATTACTTTGAGAATATTACATCTTAAGTGGTATATACAAAGCCAAGAAAGCCCCAGCTTTGATTCAAGGGTGTTTTTTATATAATTTCAAAGGCAGACATGGCTGCCATTTAGCCCTGAATGGCTCTGTATTTTAGTAGGAATATTCAGGTAAAATAATTTGAGTGTAATTAGATCAGTCCTTTTACTTTACTTTCAGGCAGAACACAAACTTGTGTCACTGTGTAGCACCCATGTCTTACTCATCAGTGGCAAGCATGTCTATTTAGGCTTCTTTGAGCAGAGCTGAAAGCAAACTGCTGTCTTAATGTTAAATTTATTAGTAGTGTGATTGAGAGCATTGTCATGTGTATATTTTTGATCTTTTAGAGAAGATTATTACTATTGAGGAACCACAAAGAATTTACGATATATCAATAGATGCAACGCTATGTAGTGGTAATAAAGTGAATAAATAATAGCTTCTTTCTCATACCATCCACACACTTAGTATTTTGTTCACATTTAGCACTTTGTGAGGCCAGATTTGATAGGTACAACTTTATTTTTCCAAAAATTCCTTGTTCCAATCTTTGGAACAAGGAATCACCAAAATTTAAATTCTTCACGCTTTTGTTTCAACAATAACAATGTTTTTCATGGTATAATTCACAAACGTGCAGCTTAAAGCAGATAACCCCTAAGCTGGAGAGGGAATGTGTCTCACTAACTGAGAAGATGCTCATTTAGCCTGGAAAAAGAGTTTGTAGCTCAATAAAAAAGCCCTCCGTAAAGCTAGGACATCTTACTATTCATCATTAATTGAAGAAAATAAGAACAACCCCAGGTTTCTATTCAGCACTATAAGTCAGAGCTCTGTAGAGCCGAGTATTCCTTTCACTTTAACTAGTAGTGACTTCATGGATTTCTTTACGAATAAAATTTTAGACATTAGAGAAAAAATTATTCATAACCATCTCAAAGATTTATCTTCATGTTCGGCTGCTTTCAGCACTGCTGGTATTTGTTTAGACTCTTTTGCTCCAGTTGATCTTTCAGAGTTAACTTCAATAGTTACTTCCTCCAAACCAGCAACATGTTTATTAGATCCCATTCCTACTAGACTGTTCAAAGAAGTCTTTCCAATTATTGATGCTTCTATCTTAAAAATGATCAATCTGTCTTTATTAGTTGGCTATGTACCACAGACCTTCAAGGTGGCTGTAATTAAACCTCTGCTTAAAAAGCCAGCACTTGACCCAGCTGTCTTAGCTAATTATAGGCCAATCTCCAACCTTCCTTTTCTCTCAAAGATTCTTGAAAGAGTAGTTGTAAAACAGCTAACTGATCATCTGCAGAGGAACGGTTTATTTGAAGAGTTTCAGTCAGGTTTCAGAATTCATCACAGTACAGAAACAGCATTAGTGAAGGTTACAAATGATCTTCTTACAGCCTCTGACAGTGGACTCATCTCTGTTCTTGTCCTGTTGGACTTCAGTGCAGCTTTTGATACTGTTGACCGTAACATTTTATTACAGAGATTAGAGCTTGCTATAGGTATTAAAGATACTGCACTGCAGTGGTTTGAATCATATTTATCTCATAGACTCCAATTTGTTCATGTAAATGGGGAGTCTTCTTCACATACTAAGGTTAATTATGGAGTTCCACAGGGTTCTGTGCTAGGACCAATTCTATTTACATTATACATGCTTCCCTTAGGCAGTATTATTAGAAAGCACTGCATAAAGTTTCATTGTTATGCAGATAATACTCAGCTTTATCTATCAATAAAGCCAGATGACACACATCAATTAGTTAAACTGCAGGAATGTCTTAACTAGAAAGAGAGAGCATATTTCTCCCATATTGGCTTCTCCTGATTGGCTCCCTGTTAAATCTAGAATAGAATTTAAAATCCTTCTCCTCACCTACAAGGTCTTGAATAATCAGGCCCCATCTTATCTCAAAGACCTCATAGTACCACATCACCCAAATAGAGCACTTCACTCTCAGACTGCTGGCTTACTTGTGGTTCCTAGGATACTTAAGAGTAGAATGGGAGGCAGAGCCTTCAGCTTTCAGGCCCCTCTTCTGTGGAACCAGCTTCCAGCTTGGATTCGGGAGACAGACACCCTCTCTATTTTTAAGATTAGGCTTAAAACTTTCCTTTATGATCAAGCTTATAGTTAGGGCTGGATCAGGTGACTCTGAACCATCCCTTAGTTATGCTGCAAGGCCTGGGCTGCTGGGGGAGTTCCCATGATGCAGTTTCTTTTAATTCGCCTCTTTTTACTCTGTTTATACCCCACTCTGCATTTAATCATTAGTTATTATTAATCTCTGGCTCTCTTCCACAGTGTGTCTTCTGTCCTGTCTCTCTCCCCTCAGCCCCAACCAGTCACAGCAGATGACTGCCCCTCCCTGAGCCTGGTTCTGCTGGAGGTTTGTTCCTGTTAAAAGGGAGTTTTTCTTTCCCACTGCCGCCAAGTGCTGCTCATAGGGGGTCGTTTTGACTGTTCGGTTTTCTCTGTATTAATCTAGGGTCTTTACCTACAATACAAAGCACCTTGAGGCGACTGTTTGTTGTGATTTGGCGCTATATAAATAAAATTAAATTGAATTGAAGGTTTTACACCTGAAAGCACAAGCCTTAAGGTTCATATTTTTGTTATGCCACATTTGCTCTAACCAATTTCAGTTTCACATTAGAGTTTTGCCAGCACTACTACATGACATAAAGCCTGTTTTTGTCACCAGTGTGGGCTTTATCTCACTATATGTGACACTGATTGGGCTTAGATATGCTTCCATCTGATAACAGCATGTTGTCAGTTCATGCTCACTGTGTGGTGTGTCTATGCCCCCCCCACCCTGTTGCTCCGTGTAGACACGCAGATTCCACCACACATCTTAACCAATCACATGTGGCTTCCACAAAAAAAAATGGTCCTTTGGGATAAAAGTGTTGTCCCGGTGTTTTTGTTCCTTCACCCTTTTATTATTGGATGTGCGTGTTCTGCTTACAGAGATCCCTAGTTTCCTTCCAATTTAGGTTTTTCTTTAGGTTTGTTATCATCTTTTTGATCCTTGTATTTGCTCGTGTTTAGCCACAATAAAGGCTCATTTTGGTTGATCTTTAACCACCTACTCCTGCGTCCTGCTTTGGGTCCTCTCCTCCTTCACAAGCCACACGGCCTGCGCCCACGCATCATGACAATTTCCCAAAATGTGACCAAAAGAATCAAGATTCTAACCCTTTAATCCAAACAATGCGTTAAAATCAAGGCCAAATAATCAAATCTGACCTGCAGTCGATCACACCCTCTCCAACTCTGTCATGTCCTGGGTCTATGACCCAGTGTGTTTGAGTTTTGTGGGATTCTACTGTTAATTATGTTTTTGTATTCTATCTTGTCTGCGTGTGTTACCCTTCTTCCCTACTGTCAAGTTTGTTATATTAGTCCTGGTCTCAGTGTCAGTCGCTTCCTGTTGTATTTTGATAGTCTTGTTTTACTCCTCTTGTCTCCATCTCTGTGATTAGTGCCAGCTGCCCTCCCACCTGTTGCCAGTTTGCTCGTTACCATGCATGCATATAATCATCAGTCTTCCCTCTGTTCTTTGTCACATACTCCCTCTTGGTTGTGTCTCTCCTTGTGTGTTTTGACCACCTGTGACTGCTACAGTTTGTTTTGTGAGACCTCAGTACCAAAGCTGCTCTTTATTTTCATCTCACTTTCAGAGTCCTGCATCGTGGGTCCAGTCTCTGCATTTCACTTAGCCGTACGTGAGAATCTCATTCTGCAAAAGACTCGTTCAATCATGAAGCACCCACAGAACATGAAGTGAAATCATTCCTGTGTCAGTCTTTATAACTCCTTCTTATGATACTTGTACTTCACCTGCACTGTCTCGTCTATACTTTACATGGTATTGTTTTAACCTTTAGAATATTTATTTTGATTCATAATTGGGGCAATCTGGACTTTTGAGAATCTGTGCTATATGAGATACACATTTTCCATTCAATTAAACTGAGTCCATAAACACTGAATCTGCCTCTTGATGATATTCCCATTTCCCAGTGGTGTTCTTAGTAAAACTGAAACTGACAACCCTGACTAAACATATTTATTGCGTTTTCACTTTGGTTTGACTTTTCAGAGGCTTTCATAATCATAATGTTAGTGCCCTGGAGGCAGAACATTGGTGGAGATAATGTTAATGGATTATGTACTTTATTAAATGATGAGGTTCTAATTCTTTCTGAATGCAAAGTATTCTAAGTAAATCTATTAATGAGATATCTGCTCAGGACATACTTGACACTGAGCTCTTGCCAATAATCAGTAATAAAGCAAGTAAAAAAAAAAAAATATATATTATAAATGCACCTTGGAGGAGATCTTGTCTTGGTGGTTGTTCAGTATCTTGTCAAAGCAAATGTGGGACAAAACAAAATCATAGTCGTGGTCATCAAACTAAATCAGCACATTGAAATTCTGTTGTCCCACACCCAGATGAGAGACGCGTTCATCAAGGTGCGTTCATCATCCACAGCTGTCTTTGTGCTCTTGGTTTTTGCCAAAAAAGCAATCTTACACACAGCTGCAGTTTGTCACACAGGCCCTGACTGCTTGGAGCTGGCATATGAAATGCATATACAGCACAGTGTGAAGCTCGCTTTGAAAGGCAAAACTCCTACACAAGAAAATTTGAGAAAATTTACTCTGGCAACCTGACATGTATGATTGGGTAGTTTTTACACTGGAGACTTGACCTAAATCTGCATTATCAGCATTACACAAGACATGGAAAGTGCCTGAAGAGGCTAAAAAATATGACTGAATAGTTGGGGATTACTATTACTTATTAATATTATATGATGATTAATGATGTTACTGTGAACCATGGATTTGCAAGAGAAAATATAAATGTCATTGCAATCAGCACTGAGCAGCAGCATGTCCTCTCATCTACTTATTATTTGCAGCTATAAGCGGTCTTCATTATCTGCAAATATAAAACCTAACCACACAAGAAATCAAGTAATAATTCAAAGAAACTAGATGTGAGAGCAGCACAGTGGTACAGTGACTGGCACTAATGTTTCACAGCAAGAAGGTCCTGGGTTCAAATCCACTGTCTGTGTGGAGTTTGCATGTTCTCCCCGGGTCTGAGTGGGTTCTCTCTGGCTACTTGGGCATCCTCCCACAGTCCAAAGAAATGCAGTTAGTGGGGTTAGGTTCATTGGTGCTTCTAAAATGCCCATAGGTGCAAATGTGAGTATAAATGGTTGTCTGACAGACTGTGACCTCTCCAGGATGTACACGGCCTCTCGCCCTATGGCAGCTTCAAAAGGCTCCAGCCTCCACTTCCCTTGTTACCAATAGGGTTTAATCCCGGGATCCGGGATTCCCGGGAAATGCGATCAGAACCATTTCCCGTTTCCCGGGAAACGTTAGACGGGAAACCGGGAAAAAAGTCGCGCGCGTCGATTTGACTTTCAGAAAGAAAAGAAAGCTTCAGAATGTTAAATTTAAGGAAATATTGAGAGAAGGGTTTGTTTAATGCGAAAAGCATTACTCTTCATTTCAGGCACGTTCAGCCTCCGTTTAAGGCTTCAGCCTTCATCTCAAGCGTTTTAATAGAGGTATTACACAGTTGTACTTTTTTCCTCTTTAATTTGTTAAAATCGTAGGCAATGTGTTTACCCTAAGGTATTTTGTATTATATAATTTTATATTATTATATATTGTTATATTGCAGTATATAGCCTATAAAATATGCCTGCCCTGAACAATAAAGAAATATCTGTTTAACTTCGAGTGTTTCTTTTCCTCGTTTGCAGCCGCTTACTAACAATCATGAATTAGGATGCGGGCCTAATGTGTGAAGAAAGTATCATGAAATAGATTACTTTAACATATTTCGCTTTTAAAATGGAGTTGAGTAAAATGTATATTTTTTAGGCTATAAGGATTGGCCAGTTTTTCAAAAGACGATTCACAGCGAACCTACTTTAACCCTCAGACACGGTGTTATAAATTTGCTGTTGCCAGAATGGCAATGACCAAGTCGTAGTGCATTACTCAAGGCCCTGTGTTATGTCATATTATAGTGAAGTACGGTAGTTAACTTTTCAATGACTATTACAGCGTTCCACTGGTGGAGGTATAGCGCAACAGATGTCGCCACGACAGCGTGGCTGAGCCTTTATCAATGCTGTGGACATGAACCGTATTGTTTTGCACCAGCAGTTGTAAAATAGCTTGGTATAATTCCATGTACAATGGAGGAATATTCTAATTATATTTGTTAAGGGAGCGTTGAGGAACGATACAACACCGCATAGCTCGAGCACTCGAATGTCGAGATGTAAGTTTTATTGCATTAATCAAGCCAACGTTGCCCCCTACTGGGCATAACAGGACATAGCTGGAAAGCTACATCTACAATATCACAATAGGTTAAGGCCGACACAGGCTACAGAAGGCCTAATTAAAATAAAAAAATAAATAAACTTTTTCCCGGGATTCCCGGGAAATGGCTCGTCATTTCCCGGGATTTGATTCATGTCATTTTCGGGAAAAATATTAAACCCTAGTTACCAACACTGTTCCCCTGTGTGCCTGTGCCATTGTGTGTTTCCCTGGGTTTCCTGCCACCTTGTGTTTTGGATTTATGCTTTGGACTACCAGCCATAATAAAGGCTCATCTTTTGTTTTGAGCCCCGTGTCCGCTCAGCATCATGAACTGTCCACAGGTGAAATGAAGCAATTTTCAATTGAAATGCTGTTCACACCACATATCAATTTTATTTGATTCTTTTCTTTTTACTGCACTTGACACAGAGTTGCTTCTTCAGTGTAATGTGATGAAATGAGGTCTGAGTGGTGCAGAAATGTAACTCACTTTGTTTTTATTAACTGCAACAATGCTACTGCCTAAAATCTTGGCGAAATTCTTGTTGGCAAAACATGTACGCTGCCTGGTACAAAGAGCAGTTTCGGTCTCTATATTAAGTTTCCCACTTTGTGACAGAGATTAGCTTGATAGCTGTTGGCTGTGAAAGCACATATGTTTCAGGAAAGATCTGGAGTCCAGTAGAAAAAAAAGACAAAAAAAAAATTTCTAAAATAACATTATTTTCAAGTCTGTGACACAAATCCAAATCATCTGTGTAGATCAAAATGCGCAAATGTTCTAATACACTAGCATGTATGACCTTTTATCTGTTGATATAGGTGAAGCAGAATGAATACCTCCCAAGCTTTACATTGTCTGAGGACACAGTCATGTGGGCTAATGTCACACACGAAAACATATGTGGTTAAGGGGAAAATCATAACCTGGGTGAGGTATTGTCTTTATAAACCTTTATGAATATCAGAAGATGAGTTGAGTTGTCCTGCTTGGCAGTTCAATAATGTGAATCAGGCTGTTTGCAATCTCTCCTAAACTTAAAGATTAAAAATAGAAAATCTGATTCCTGAACTTGTGAAACAAAAGTGAAGCATGGGGGGTACAAATTAGAGAATTAGATCCCCAGCTGACTATCCAAGATAAAGATTTCAAGTTGAAGTTGCTGTGAAATGAGGAAAAGCAATCATGAAGCCAAAAGGCAAAAAGAAAAAGCCAGGGACTTGGATAAGTGTTGTGAGATTTCCAATTAAGCCCCACAGATCTGCAAAAAATAACACCCAGGCCTCAGCTGCTCTACCTGCTGTGGAACCGAGTAGCTGGACTAGCTGCTGCGGGGAAAAGGGTTTCTGAAAGGGCAAAAATTTGTTATTGCACTTTGTAAATTGCTTTTTTCCTTCATTCAATGAAGGATGAGTCCTGGTTAGTTGAGAACATTGGTGTTTGCAGCATGTTTCAAATTTTGAATGGTATAAATTGACTTAGTGCTAAAAACCTACAGCAACTTAATGATTCAAGTGACATCCTGAAATTTAAGCCACTCACTTTTGTCTTTGTCTTTGTATAAATATTGTGGACCAGATTTTACAATTTATGGAGCAGCAGTGCCCATGTAGCCTGCCCAGCTGCCTGGAGCCAAATCTTGTGGCAGCTCCATGTGTGATAAGTAGTCACATTCAGTCACTCAGACTGCATTGTCTGATTGCAAGTGAGAGCAGCATTAGATGACATAGCAGCAAGTGGTAGCAGCCGGTTAGCTGTGCAGCCAGTGCCAGTTTAATCATTTCTGGTCCAATAAGTGAAATTTTGCTGGTGTGCCCCTGATTGTGAACTGGACAGCAACAGAGTAATATGATAGATAAATGCACATTTAGAGTTATGAGTGATTAATGAACACAAAGGCTTCTTGTTATTGTTAACTATTAGCTGATTTAGAATAATCTTAACAGATCTATAGCTCAAGTTCACATGTGAGAACACATGAAACTTGAGGATTGTATTTTTGGTGCTTTCTAATTAATGCACACACTCAAAATAAAGCTTAATAATTGTCCTTTTAAGGGTAATGAGCTTTTTCGACACAGACAGATACTGAAAACCAGGATTTTTGTGAAGTTAAAAATGTTAACTGTACCATTATCTATGCACATCTGATAATTAGTAACATTGATTGGATGGTGATATAATTTAACTTCCCTTATTACAATTATCTCTTTAATTCTCATAACAAATAGCAGTTTTCAACTATTCTTTGTTCTCCAACAGCTTAACAGAAAAAATCAGCAGCGACTTTGGATTTTGCTGTACCACCCCAAGATTTTGAGTGGCCCCATCTGGTTGACAATATGAAACATTTCGGGAAGCTTTGGACCCTGTGCTGTTTTTGATCAGTTTTTGTCGTGATGACTTGTACTGGAGTTGTTTGAAACCTTTGTCAGGTTTCTGATGCAGTGGAATCCTGCAGTGAGGGGCGGCAATCACAGAAAAACTAACATGAAAAACATTCCTGATACATTTTCACTCATGCTCTGAACATGGAGGTGGAGGAGGATGGAGGTGCATGAATTTAAGGCAGTCATTTGTCTTCCAGTGAAATGATGAATTGAAGTTCAGCAGTCAATCAAGACTGTCCTCAGTAACCTCTGTCCCCACTTACTAAACATTTCAAATCTGCCTGAGCATCTGAGTGTTATCTGCATTTGAATCCTCCACAGTTTCAGTTTCAGCTGCCATAACAGAAATATGTATTGCATGCAGCATCAACAAGGTTTTGAAAGTCATGAAGAAACCTGAGGAACCTCATTCCTGCTCAAATTCATCACAATGGTCACAACCCTGACTTGAATCCTGAAAAATATTGCATTGCATGGCTGACAAGAGAAGTTTCAAGGTTTAAAACATGGGGCGGGGGCGGGGGGGGGGGGGGGGCGACTGTGAGCAATAATAACCCTTCACTCAGGGGAGTGACCACATGCTGTGATTTAGGGTAAAAGTACCTGCTTGTTGGTGATGCTCTGTTCTGATAATGGTGCCGTCTGTTATTTGTAATCAAATCATAGCAGGTCCAGACAGTACTGATGGGCTATTATTGTTTCCTACAGTGTCGGCATTGAAGCAATTTTCTGTCTTTGTGAGTGAATCAAAGGAAACTTCACTCCCATCACCTCATGGTCGCTTGATGGAAAAAGGCGCCTTCCTTTATATAACTGCTGAGCAGGGTGCAGGAAAAAAACACATTGAGCTCAATGCATTAACTTTCTGGATTAAAAAAAAAAAAAAAAAAATATATATATATATATATATATATTATATATATATTATATATATATTATATTATATACTGCGGATGTGTTTGATTGGATCCTTGGAAAAAATAAGAATGTCATCAAGGTACACAAATACAAAAATTTTCAGGTAGTTCCGTAACACACGTGGTTGACTAAAGCTTGGAACACCGCGGCTGCATTGGTAAGCAGGAAGGCCTAAAGCCGTGTATAAGGTGATCTTCCATTCGTCCCCCTGGCGGATGCGGAGCAGATGGTAAGCGTTGCGGAGGTCGAGATTCGTAAATACAGTCGCCCCCTGGAGTAGGTCGAAATGGAGCTAATGAGAGGCAGGGGGTATTTATTCCTTATGGTGATGTTATCTAAGCCATGATAGACAATGCAGGGGTGGAGCATCTGATCCTTTTTGGCATTAAAGAAGAATCCCACCCCCACTGGAGAAGACGAGGGCCTGATAATTCTGGCTGCCATGGATTCCCTGATGTATTTTGCCATGGCCTCTCTCTCGGGGCCAGAGATGTTATACAGCTTACTGGTGGGCAAGGGGGCACCTGGCAACAAGTCTATGACACAGGCATACGGCCGATGTCATACACCCCACACCATGACTAGTGTTTGACCAGTGGTTTGAAATGGAAAAAATATATATATACTTTTTTTTTTTTTCTGATACTCTTCAGAATATTCTTGTTCTAAGAAATGAAGACATGTGGGAACTTCTTTAAAAAAAAAAAAAAAACCAAACATTTCACACAATACTAAGTATTACTCAGTATGTACAGCAGATTGTCTCTACCCACAACAGAAAGAGAAGTACTGTATTAGGCTTTGAGTACACAGCGTTCATCTGTAGTTTGAGAAACAGACACCTCATAGGTCCTCAATTGGCAGCTTTGTTAAAGTGAAACAGTGAAAAGATGACTCCAGGATGCTGGCCTTCAAGGTAGAGATAAAAAGAAAAAAAATCTTATAGTGGGCAAAAAAACAGACACTAAACAGAAGATTGGTAAAAGTGTTACAGACAGATGTATTAATATCTGAGGTGTATAGATCCAAAAGGAAATCACATGGTGGAGGAAATGTGATGTTTTGAAGTGCTTTAAATTGGGAGATTTATACAGGATCAGAGATGTTGAAGAAGGAAGACTGTTGCTCAATACTGTAGTGCCATGGCATACACTATGGATACCATTTGATTGGAAGCAGTTTCCTCCTACAGCAGGAAAAATGACCCATAGCTCCAACCTATGCAAGAAGCAGTCAGCTGGTATTCTGTCTACTGTGGGAGCCATGGCCCTGACTGGATCTTAACCTGATTGATCTTTTGTGGGCACAACTTTACTAAAAGGAAGTTTTTTGGTTTTAGATGAGCGCTGAACATGTTTTCAAGATTACCTCATAAAACTGATTACCAGACTGATAAAGGTCTTAAAGATTCCTCTTCCCCTCTTGTCAGGCTCTTCCAGTTACAGCACTAACAATAACCCAGGTATGCATTACTTGTTCGCTTTACTCATGCATTAAAACAGACATGTTAATTTATCATGTTATTCTTTTTATCTTCATCATGTCACTGCTTATAGTCGGATGGTAAAATGGGCTGTTCACAAACACTAAAGAAATAAATAATAAATTATATATTCTTCTAGCTACATGTTCATTGGGGAAGACAAAATAATCAATTGCAGGCACTATTAGTGTCACAGTTATTTATAGAAATGCACGACAACACATTCCAGTTACCTCAAAGTGCCACTGCATTAAACATTTAGCTAAATTATTTACAGAAACCTACCTTTGTAAGCTACTTTTGTACACCTTAGATTTATATTTGCTAAAGCAAATTAATATGAGGAGGATTAATTGGGCTAGATTCTGGTGATGCTAAAGCTTATCCTCTGCCTCCATTTTGAAAAAAAGTTTATCCCTGCCGGTAAAAAATGAAAACACAGACATGTAAAAAATGTATGAAAACCTCATTATGTTCAATTTTTCAGCCCTGAAGGTTTCTGCTTGATGATGAAATTATGAAATTTTAACCAAAAGGTTGAATGCCAATTTTACTGTAACATATTCTTCAAAAACACTTAGTCAGTGCCATATTTCAATAGCAGAACGAGAGCTGGATGCAAACCCAGCCCATTGTTGGAGGCACACAGCTGCAAGGCACTATTCCATTTGGCTCCTGCACAAGGTTTGTATTCAAGTGAGCAAACACCATGTTTGAGTCTGGTATTTGGTTCACATAATTGACCTGTGGTCAGTGGCCCCTAAATGCACAGGTTTACCTGGGAAGGTTCTTCATCAGCAGCAGCAGCAGCATCACACAAAATGCTCAGCAGCGCAGTAATGGTGGTTTGATTCCAGTACCCAACTCTCATCTCTCCTTTTCTCACTCACGCAGACAGTCAAAGCTAAGCCCAGAAAAAGAAGAGAAAGAAAGGTCCAGTCATTCAAAATTAGAGTGTCGAACTTCGAAACGAAGCCTTATTTTATTTATAATAGAATGACCAAGATAGACAACCACGAAATGTCACCAAAATGTCAGCAGAATGTCCCCTCCTTCTATCCCACAGGTCTAACCGAGCAGCAGGCCTTGCACGCTCATTTAATTTGTCCTTAGTCTGTAGTAAAAGTCTTTTTAAGTGACTCAACAAAATGAGCCAAAGTGAGTGGCTGCCCTGGGAGGTTCTCCGTTATTTAACAGCAGACACCATATTACCATCAGGTCAGCCGTTACATCCAGAACGTCAGTGGGACACAGCAGTGAGACCTGCTCGTTACTGGACAGTTAATCAAATCCACTCTGGCTGATGTCAGAGGTCTCGCCTGGCTGCCAGCCTTCATCTGTTTTACTATTTGGCACTTGTTACTGTTTTAATTCGTGTTACAGGGTGACAGACATGAGACTGCTCAGTAATTAAGGAAAAATCCCCACAGGTATCAGTCATGACTGAAGAACAGCTGTATCCTCTAGTTATGAAATTTAATTGATTTAAAACAAAAACACAACATCACCAATTCAGCTAACTTAGTAACAGTTCATTAAAGCTCTGTCAGCCATATTTATGGCAGATTGTGATTTTTACCTACGGACCAAAGCATGTTTTGAAGGAAGAGTGTGTGCCACCCCATGCCCCCTACTGGACACTCCCCTGAATGCAGACACACGGAGGCAGACCAAGGTGAACAAAAGCTTACTGAAAACTGATGACAAAGGGCGAAACTTAAGGTAGAAAGGAAACTGAAATTTATGAACCACAGAAACCCACAATTTAGAAGACACACTGGAAATACTGGACATAAGCAGATGCTCTGACACTAAATACACAGAAGGAGACCAGGCAGAACAGAATCACAGCAGATGAGACAAAGGGAGAAAAACTGAAGGCAAAACATAAAGAAGAACAAACACAAAATAAAGCAGGAAGTTAAAACTGAGCAGGAGAAAAGCAGACACAAGAATGAACTAAACACCAGAGACTTGATGGAACCTGGAGGGACGAATAAGACCAAAGCAACTTGGAAGTAAGGACAAGACCTAAGACACTAAACATACATGACGCAGATATAAACATTAAACCAAGAATCAATAGAATACAAAAACAAGGCTTGAAAGTCCAATAAACTCAAAAATGCTGGGCAACTAACCCAGGACCAAGACATTTATTTATATTACTGCCCTCTGGTTTTGGAGCTGAAATCCTGGAAAGAAGATTATATTGTATGTCACCTTATTTTTTTTTAAATAATCCAGTAAATTATTCCCCTTCTCTTGTGTTTATAACAGATTTTCAGATTTGATCAAACTCAAGATCCAATCTAATTTATTTGCATTTGGTTCAGTCAGGCTTTTAAAAGCACTTCAAACCCTTTTCACCTAGATACAGTTTGCAGATCTTAGAAACCTCATTGCAAAACTCAAAGCATATTCTCACTCATTAAAGCACATTTGACACAGGGATGCACTTTGGATGAATAATGCCACCCACAGGGATGTTTAACACAGCTACATCACAGATGCCATTTCTTTAACACAACACCTCCAAACTGTTCATACCTGTTGGTAATGATGTAATTAATCCAATATAGTTCAGAGTGCGCAGGCAGCAAGATTAAGCTCAAAGTTGATTCTATAAATGGATGAGAAGCAGAGGAGGAGGAAGACAAAGAAGAGCAAGATCATTAAGAAAAATGGCCACATTCATACAGTAAGTACATTATAGTATGACACATATGATTTATGAGCAGTTATGCCATAACCGTTATGGCATAGTTACCCTGAAAAAGTAATCTGAGTTCAAATTACTGGTTACTCCTTTAAAAAGAAACTTAGTTACTTTACTGATTACGTAATTTTAGAAGTAACTAAGTTAGATTACAAGTTACTTTATTAGTAACATTCAACAGCAGCCGTTTTGCCAAAAAGCGATTTCCGGTATTTGCCAAAAAATGATTGCCCGTATTTAAACTATTGTAAAACATTTCTCTCATGAATGATATGAAGTCCTTTTCAGCAAGAAACAGCATTTCTATCACAAGGTAGAAGCTGCACTCAGTTTTTGGCAAAGTGACTTTTATATATTTGTTTTTTATCAAGGTAAAAACTGTCATTGACATTAAAAATGTCTTCTTAAACAGAAATCTGGCTCAGAAGGCTGCAGAAATCACAACAAATATAACATCACACTTCTATAAAGATATTTTAAGTGGCCAAAAAGCACTGGATTGATTATAATGTAGGTACAATAACACAGACTCCTAAAGATTCTTGCAAAGCAGGTAATTTCTTCATTTCATATAGAAGCCCTTCATAAATCATGCTGACTATGTTCTATTTACATCTGGCAGATGATCACTTTTTGGCACAACACCAGCAAACCTGGAATGATACAGTAAGATGGCCACAGGAGAATATAGATACAACTGATGTCACTGGACTTCCACCCAAAGTCCAGCCCCCTGTACAAATAACAGAAAGCCACAATCCAGAAGATGAGCTGATCCACGACTCCCTCAGGTAGCTGCAGACAGACAGTGATGAGAAACAAGCGGAGGAATTATTAAACTAAGTCCCTGCATGGGATATATCATTGACAGATAGAGGAAGTGGCTGACATCAATAAAACTTATTAGTGGCTAAAAAATGTCAGCCTAATGGACAACACAGAGGCTCTGATCAAGAACAGGCCCTAAGCACCAGATCCATAGAGGCAGGAGTCTACGATAGCCAACACAGGCCACTCCCAAACACTCAGACCATGCAATACTGAGACTCTACAGGTGTCACCAGGTCTATTAAAGTTGCAGAGAGAGCAATTAGAAAAAGATTAAACAAGTATGCCTTTCTGGAAGGGTTATCAGGAGAAAGCCTCTTCTGTCTTAGCAGCACAGCTTAGGTTTGCAAAGTTGCATCTGAACAAACAAAAAGACTTCTGGAGCAATAACCTGTGGATGGATGAGACCAAACACAGCATATCAGCACAAACACTTTAGACCAACTGTCAAACACAGTGGTGGAGGAGGTGATGATGTGCGCTTGTTTTGCAGCCACAGGGCCTGGGCACCTTGAATTGCCCATGAACGCCTCTGTATACCAAAGTATTCTAGAGTCAAATGTGAGGTCACTGATGAACTGAAGCAACATTGTAAAGACAAGTGGGCCAAGATTCCTCCACAATGATGTAAGACACTGATAGTCATACAGAAAATGATTACTTCAAGTTATTTATGCTAAAGGTAGTTCTACAAGCTCCTGAATCATGGGGTGTACTTAATCTTTCACACTATTCTGCTTTTTGGATTCATTTCTCTTAAATAAGGACACGGTATAACATGTCAAGTGTTGTTGGTCTTCTCAGGATGTATTTAAGACCCTGTAAGGACTAGATATGATATGAAAAACCCTAGAATTTAAAAAGGGTGTACTTTTTTATAGGAACTGCTGTCCTCGCACCAGAGAGTCATTCAGTAACCTGCTAACTGTTCCCACATCACACTTAATAAAAAAAGTTTTTATTTGCAATTGACCTGCGTGAGGAACCCCTGTTTTCCTTGTCAGCCTCATATTTATATTGGAGGACTTTCTTAAAAATGTTTAGGTTATTTTGTTACTTTTATGTTATTTTTAACTTGTGAGTAACTATTTTAGTCTTGATGTTCCACTTGAGTCTTGCGTGACTTTTTTTTTTTTAAACTTTAAAACCGTTTTCTAAACTGATTGTTTCTATAATTTATCCTTTGAGTTTGAATTTTTCTTTCAGTCATTTGCTCCCTGCCTCTTGATGTGGCGGAAGACATTGTGTGATGCATGATGAGAGTAAAATTGCCTAAGTGTGTTCCAACACTGTGTATTTCAGTATTTTGCTGATTGAGGTTTCAGAAGCTACTAAACAATCCACCTGGGAGGGTGTAGCACCCCTGAAATATAATTGATATTTCTTAAATGACATGGCAAGCCCAATTCCTCTGTCAGACTGGCTGGAGAGTCCCCTGATTTTGTCAAAGTCTTACACACACACACACACACACACACACACACACACACACACACACACACACACACACACACACACACACACACACACACACACACAGCTGTTTGGCAGTACCTGAAGACCTCAACAAATTCTTGCTGCTGGACCTTTTGTAACAGCAATCTGTGCACAATGGCTGATTCAACCCGCCAAGGACAAAGTGGGGAATAAACATAAATCTAGTTAGTGCCAGTAATTGGCATCTAACTGCTGTGCTCTGACACCACAATTGCAGAGACCATTTGCGAATGGCATGCCAGCACAGATAAGTCATTATTTGCTCTGCACAAGAACCCATCTGCCATTTCTGTGTCCGTACAGGCTTTAATCATTTATACCTGGCTCATTCTCTATAATGCGCCGCCGCCAACAATTGCTCCTGAAGTGTCTTAGGTGCTGAAAAGTGGCTAAATTTAAGGAAGATACTGCTTTATTTTCTTTATTCCCACTTCACCAGATCTTTGAAATATCATTTTTGTACAAATCAGAAGCTCAGTCACAAAGAGCTTTCCCTCTGGTTCTTCCATTGAGGTTTCCTGTGAGGTTAAAGTCTAACAGTTAGACATGAACTTAGTTTAAAAGTTCTTTCCTTCACTGCATCCTAGACAGATTCTCTGTCCACTGCAGCGTCACTGATCTGCAAAGGCTGATTGTGTTTTAGCACATGATATCAAAAGAGTATTGCTGCTCTCAGGCCTGCCAGCTGCAGTCCTTCATTTCCAAGCCAGTGGATGACATAAAAAAACAGTTTCATTTCAGCTGACGAGTACAGAGAAAAAGTATGGAAATCAGGAATGACAGGAAACAAGGAAAGAGACAAAAAGTGTTGTTTCCTTCTCAGATTGTGCCAGTAACAGCACAAACACTGCCATATTTCATGCTTCACTGAAAACACAATTCACTTCTCAACTTCTACAAGTTTTCCTTGTGGTAAACCTGTGGATGAAATCGTTTCTCCTTCATTTTTTTTTTTTTTTTCTTTTTGGTGGCCAAGAGCCTTTCAAAGAGTTTTGCCTTGACCTCAGAGTAAGACTGCTTTGTAATAATATTGCTTTGATTATATATGCCATGATAGACAGTGGCAGGGGCCTGTAAAATGGCTGCATGTGCAACAGAGGATACAGTATTTCAACATTCTTCGTCTCAGTGAAAGGATTTGTGGAAGCTCATAGTAGGAAAGCTAGACGAGACACACACACACGTGTGTGAAGCTGAAATATATACAAAACAAGTATTCAGCTAGTATGAACCCACAGCACTGATTTAGTAATCAGCATGTACACACCATTTCATGCAGTTAAACAGAAGACCATACTGTGTTGACTCAATCAGTTCAGCCAGGCTTAAAAAAACCACTTGAGTGGCCCAGTTTCACAAAGGGACGAGCAGGAGCTCAAATGTTTGGAAAGTAGAGAAGTGGGAAGAAGCAGCAAACTGCAATATGATAACTGAAATAAGACTTGATACCTCACTAGTCTGCGGTGCTTCACTCAATTTAAAATCATCACCTAACTTTCCTTACCTATTGTGGGAAGTGAATCCCTTGCAGTGCATGTAAGCGAAGCTGCCACAGTGACAGAAAAGTGCATGTTTTTAGCAGCTGTCTCAGTTTCCACTGCCCCAGTCTATATTAGAAATATATATTTTTTAAGTATGTAAAAAAAGCATTTCCTGCCATCACTATAGCTTAAAAAGAATCTTTTCTCTCCAGCGTTGCATTACTGTTACTGTTCTGTCACTCAGGGTGAACCTGCTCTCATCTGTGAAAAGAACAGGACAACAGTGGTGGAGCTGCCAGTGAACTCTGTTTCTGATTGTTTGGTCACAGACTTTCACACCAGTGACCTGCTGGAGGTCGTTTTGTAGCTCTGGCAGCCTCATCCTGTTCCTCCTTGCACAAAGGAGCAGATATCAGTCCTGCTGATGGGTTAAGGCCCTGTGCAGCTCTGCTAGAGGAACTGCCTGCCTCCTGGAATCTTCTCCATGCTCTTGAGACTGTGCTGGGAGACAGCAGCAAAGTCTTATTCTGGCAATGGCACATATTGATGTGCCATCCCGGAGGAGTTGGACTACCTGTGCAACCTCTGTAGGGTCCAGGTATCACCCCATGCTACCAGTAGTGACACTGACCCTAGCCAAATGCAAAACTAGTGAAAAAAATAGTCAGACAGATGAGGAGGGAAAAATATTAGTAGCCTCCACCTGTAAAACCACTCCTCTTTTGGGGGTTGTCTCATTGTTGCCCCTCTAGTGCACCTGTTCATTAACAACCCCCTCTGCTACTTACCTGATCAATATGTCAGAAGTTTAATTTACTCGATGCTGAACTCGGATTAAAAAGTGTTCTTTTTTGAGCAGTATGTTTATTTCCTTCTTTGATGAAATGATTTCTGAGCTTGCAATAATGCATTTCAGCAACTAAATGATCTCAAACAAACCAGTGACAATGTGATTTTTCAATGGAAACAATATTTAAACTTATTCTCAATGCTGTCACTTTATGATCTAAATACCACGTCAGAAGACACAAAATATCGTCTGAAGTCAACGCTGTTGTGCAACATGTGCGTCAGGTCGTGCAAAGACAATCTCTGTGTGGGGAAAGTATAAATCCTTCTGATATACAAATGCATAAGCGTTCCTGCTTTTTCATTTAATAAAGCGCTCAGTGAAATGTGTGATGTTTTTAGCCTCAGGCCACTGTTGATGCGCACAGCTGTGTTGTCTTACTTCATGGATTTTCACTCACTAAGTATTTCCTGTGAAACAGTAAGATAAAATTTCAGACTGTCTGCAGTATTGACTGCACAACTACACCATTTGAACTGGCTTTTATTTCATGGCTTCAGCATCAAATAAACTCCTCATTTTTAAGTCTTCCCAGTCAAAAGTTTCTAAGTCTATCCCTACTTTACTCCGAGTTCCAGCCTGGCACGGTGAAGTTGCAGCTGGTGTTTCCAGAAAACCAAGCTTACATAAACATCTGCTGAATTATGCTCTTTTTCTTTTTCTTTTTTTAATCACAGGTTTTCCCAGTTAGGCAAACTACGTCCAAACAAAAAAAAAATGACAGCTAACTCAGGTGTCCGTGCCATCTGCTTTTCTCTCAGCAGCACTGAGAGAAAAGCAGGTGGCAGCTGTCATATGAGGATGGCATGGACACACTAAACAGCACCTGTGTTTCTGGCTGTGTAATGGTGAGAGAATTGAAATGGCCACATCATGACAGTAATTATACATAATTCTTTTGGCCAAAGAGCTCCAACATGAGAGTTCTGGGGGGGGCAGGGGGGCTGTGTGCTTTGATCAAACTGGCCTTTATTTTGTGCCGGGAACTAATCAGCTCATCCTTGTTTCTTTACCTTCAGTGTTGTTTCACCAGAATGTCAAGAAGGTAGGAGGCTGCTGAAGCTGAGATGGAAGCGAGTCGGTTCTGTTTGTGGTCCTTGTCTGAATATGAATTGAGCAATGGTTCAGGGTAAAATCATTCAAGACGACGTTACATTCAGGCACATCTGCCACAGCCTTTGCAGGGAAATGAAAGGCCCTACGCTCACGATGTAACCGATGGATTGAAACAAGTATCTGCCACCAAGTCTGTGGGTCATGAATCACAAAACAAATTAGCTTGACGCTTTGTAAATTTAGTTCACACGCGCGGCCCTCCCAGGCACCTGTGTGCCGTTTAAAAACGAGGTCGAAAGGCTACATCACCATTTGAATTTATGAACGTGAAGGGGAGAGCCCGAGGCTTGCAGCTCATCTCCCACTCACTTGGCAGACATACTTATCAAGCCCGTCACTCCAGCAATTGAAATTCATGACCAATTTCATTGCCCATATCTATAATCTTTTTTCCTTTGAGCAAATAGCTTTTTGATGAAAGTGGAAATTTTTATCATATAGGATGGATCCCATGTGAAGTGCAGAGAACTGTTAAAAATGGAAGACAAGGAACTGACCTGTATGGATATCATATAGTTAATGAGCTATTGGAAAAGTGATAAAGTTTATATTTTGGCATATAATAAACAGCCCAGGGGACAGACATGATGTTACATATAGTCTATATTATGCATAACTATAAATATCAGATTTAGTCAGACTGTGTTAAATTGTTTGAATTTAGTCAGGCATCCAATCAGTTGACAGTTCATCTGATAACTCATGACAAATATACATATATATGCGTGGGGACATAATTAGTGTAGTTTAAATAGATGGTTTGATCCCAGAGACACAGATCAACTCTTCACCATAACAACCACATTATGGAGGTAGAGTCAGGTGCTGCGAGGGTTTTGGTTAAACCCCTCATGTCCAAACACTGGTGGGTCAATATCACCAAAAAGTGCTTTTGGGACTTCGTAAATCGTCCCAAAAAAAAGTTTCAATTTCCCAACTAATTTCATATCCATTGTTTCAAGTTGACTTTAGGCTGTTGTAAATGAATGTTGGTCAAGCTCCCACACTTTTTATGAATTTACTGCAAGCAGATAAAGAATGAGCACGTTGTAAAATATGATCCTGTCATGGACAAAGTCAAATGAAAATAAATACATTTTCATACCAACATGATTATACAATGCACATTTTCAGATAGCTAGTTTGTCCCTTGCTCAATAATAAGATTTATTTGGTAAAACAAGGCTTTTGAAATAGTGAAATAATTGCAAATTGCTCGTGTCTTCAAAGAATCTGTGATAGCTGTGTTTTCCTTTTTAAATAAAATCTCTAAAAACCACAATCTGATCAGTTTTTCAAACATTATTATTTGGCAGTGATTAGTTTATTAAGAAAATGTGAAAAGCTTTTACTTGTGACGATAACTTGATTATTTTCAAAAAACTGAAAAATTACAGGATGGACAGTACGATGACAGGGTGGACAAAAATGTGTTAACTGCTGACATGAATAGATTTATTAAGAGCTTTCTCAACAAAGGTGAACATAACAAAACATAATTATTAACATTCACAAACTTTTTGCATCACAATTAAGATATATAATAGGGTCTAAGGTGGCAAAAAAAGTGTGTGACAAATTGCTTCTCTGGGAGTCACTTCCTAAGTTCTTCATTGTATCGTACTCAAACTCTCCTCCTTTTTTGTCTTAAGTTGTGTGACTGTTTGCTTGTGTCCAGTTGCCATTTGACTAACATAATCTTTCAGAGGGCAGCACGGTGGCGTGGTTTTTGACATCTAGAAGGTCCGGGTTTGATTCCACTTTGGCCCGGACCTCTCTGTGTGGCGTTTGCATGTCTGTCTCTGCTCCACCTGGACTCATTGCTCTAAAAAGACAGTACAAAACTCACCAATGATTGACCCTTTTTTAGCAGTATGAGCCTTATTTGAGAAAAAAAAAGGTCAAAGAACTTATCAGAAATTATCACCATCTCATCAAAATATGTAAAAAATATGTAAAAAAAAAAAAAAAAAAAAAAGAAAATCCCGACTATGCAATACAATGTCCACCCTGTCATGTGGGGTGGACAATGACAGGGTGGACATTTGTGGATTAATTTACTATCTAAGAAGCACACGGTGGACCATCAGCTACCAAAGTTGTTGGTTATTGAAGGAGACCACATGCTGTTTTCAAAATATATTTAAACTTTCTGAAAACCTTTTTCTATTAATCAGCTTTTCCTCTGACAGGGTGGACATGTTAAGGTTGACCACACCAACTACAAACACAATGACATGAAAATTAGGAAATATAAATGTAGCTGCTCACTGTAGCTGCCGCAGCTGTTTCAACCTCCACTGAAGAAATACAGATTCAGTGTGTTGATGTTGCTGATTTCATTAGTTG